>NW_016908990.1:0-3697 GCF_001483705.2 Eufriesea mexicana | reverse complement strand
CCACCGAATGGCTGTGTATGGCACAAAAATCACAGCTATCCTGTCCTAACCTAACCAATCGTAACAAAAGCAAACGTTGCTTAAAAAAGGGTAACATGCCGAGACCACTGTTGCTGTCCTCCACAATCCAAGCAGAGTATACTAGACCGCGGCAGAGCGCAGAAGCCAACGGAATAGCACTGTATAGCACAAAAGTCAAAGCCACCCTATCCTATCATAGCCAAACGCAACATAACCGAACGTAGCATAGCTATGCCTATCGCGCCGAGAACACCATAGGTTGCCTCTCCAGATCCAAACAGGATATACTAGAGCAAAGTACAGCACACAAATCCACCGCATCGCAGTTTATTGCAAAAGAGTCGAAGGTATCCTTACCTAACCTAACCAAGCATGACATAACCAAATGTAACCTAACTGAGCCTAACGTGTCTAGACCACCATTGCTGGCCACCCGATCGCAAAGCAGTGCATATTAGGGGAGAGTAGAGCGCAGAAGTCCATAGAATGTCGGTGCATGGCACAAAGGTCAAAGATTTCCGAAACGAACCCAAGGAAGCCTTGCCTAACCAAACGCAACTTAACCCAACCTTACGCGCTGCTGCCGAAACTGCTGGCCTCCCGTCAGCAAAGAGGAGAATAACTGATCACACTAGAGCGTAGAAAACCACGAAATAGTTGCGCCTTGCACAAAAGTAGAAGCTATCCCGACCAAACATAACCGAACCAAGCGTAACCGAGCGTAACATGACTAAACTTAACGTGCCGCGACCACCATAACTGGCGTCTGCAGAGACAAGCAGGGTATGATAGGGCATAGTAAAGCGCAGAAGTCCAGAGAATAGCAGAGTGTAGAACGAAAGTCGAGGGTACCCCAACTTAACCAAACATAACCTAACCAATCCAAACGCAAACCAACACAATCTAACGAGACACGACCACCATTGCTGACCTTCCGAGAGTCGAGTAGGATATAGTAGGGTAACGAAGAGCGCAGAAATCCTCCGAAATGCAGTGTATACCACAAAAGTCAAAGCTATCCCATGCTAACCTGACCAAGCGGAACACAACTATACGAAGTCTGACTCACTCGAACGTGCCGAGCCAACTATTACTGCCCACCACAGAGCCAGGCAGAACACATTACAGGAGAGTAGAACGCAGAAATCCATAAAATCGAAGTGCACAGCTCAATAGTTGAAGCTAACTTATCCTAACATAGCCAAAGGTAACATAGCCGAAAACAGACTAGCTACACATAGCGGGCCTGGTACAGACTTTCTTACTCCTCCAGATATAAACGATATATATCAGAGAAAACTAGAACGCACTAATACACCGCATTGCAGTGCACAGCACAAGGGTCAAATGTATCCTATCCTAACCCAAGGTAACGTTACCTTGCCTGACATGGACAAACACAACATAACGTGCCACGACCACAATTGCTGGCCTCCACAGGGCTAAGTAGATTAGAGTAGAACACAGTGAAGGTCATGTATCCACAAAGCAACAGTATATTTGCACAATAGTCACAGCTACACGAACCAAACGTAACTTAACCTAACCTAACCGACGGTAACACAGCTCCACCTAACGTGCCGCGACCACAATCCCTGTTGACCACGGAGACAGGCAGATTGTGATAGCGCAATGTAGAGCGCAGAAGTTCATGGAATTGCATTGTCTAGCTCCAAAGTCAGCGCTATTCCAAACTGAACCGACGTAAGGTAACATAGCCAAGCGTAATGTAACTCAACCTGCCGTTCCGCGACCACCATTGCTGGCACACTCAGGGCCGTGCAAAACACATCAGACGAGAGTAGGGTGCAGAAATCCGAAAAATCGCTGTGTATGGCGGAAAAGTCAAAGATGTCCAAACCTAACCCATGCAAACGTATGCGAACCAAACGTAATCTAGTTCAGCTTAACATGCCGCGGCCACTGTTTCTAGCCTCGCCAGAGCGAAGTAGAGCATGTTAGAGCACAGAAGAGCGCAGAAATCCATCGAGTGGCAGTTTATTGCACAAAAGTCGAAGCTATGCTCTCCTAGCCTTACCAAACGCAGCATAACTAAGCGTAACGTATCCAAATGTGGGGTGTCACGACCATCATTGCTGGCCACACCAGAGCCAAGCAGAGTGTATCAGAGCAGAGTAGCATGCTGAAATAGGCCGAATAGCAGTGTACAGCACAAAAGTCAAAGCCATCCCAACCGCACGTAGCCAAACCTTGTGTAACCATGCGTAGCATGACAAAGCCAAACATGCAGCAACCTCAATTCCTGGCCTCCGCCGAAACAGGGAGAACATATTAGATAAAAGTGGAGCACAGAAATCAATAGAATCGCAGTGAATAGCAAAAAGGTCAAAGCTATCCAAACCTAACCCGTGCCAACATAACATAACCGAAAGTAACATAACTCAACCTAAGGTGGAGCGGCCGCTATTTCTGGCCTCCCCAGAGCAATGCTGGGCATATTACAGCACAGCGGAGAGCAGAAATCCACGGAAGAACGGTGCGCAGCACGAAGGTCACTGCCGTCCCAACCAATCTTCACCCAACCTAACCCAATCAAACGTAACCTAACGCAACCTATAGTGTAGCGACGGCCATTGCTGGCCTCCCGACAGTCGAGCAGAGTATAGTAGAGCAATGTAAGGCGCAGAAATCAGCCGAAGTGCAGTGTACAGCACAAAAGTCTAAACTGCCCTATTCTTACCTAACCAAACGGAACATAACACAGACTAACGTGTCTAGACCACTATTGCTCGCCTCCCCATCGTCGAGCAGAACATATTAGAGGAGAGTGGAGCGCAGACTTCCACTAATCGTTAGTTTGTAGCACAAAAGTCAAAGACATCCTAATCTAGCCCAAACAAATCTAACCGATCCAAAGGTAACATAGCTGAACCTAACGCGCCGAGACCAATATTGCTGCCCTCCTCGGAGCGAAGCAGAACATACTAGAGGAGTGTAGAGCGCTGAAACCCATAGAATCGCAGTGCATATCACGGTAGTCGAAGCTACCACATCCTAATGTAGCCAAACGTAACGTAGTCGAACTTATCCTAGACATAACAAACGTGCCGAGACGACTATTTGTTGCCCCTACAGATACAAGCATAATATTCTAGAGCAATGCAGACCGCAGTAATACACCGCATTGCAGTGTATAGCATAAAAGTCAAAGATACCCTAACCTAATGTATTGCAGTGTATAGCATAAAAGTCAAAGATACCCTAACCTAATCCAAGCTAACATAACCTATCCAGACATAGAAGAACTCAACCTAACGTGCCATGACCACTATTGCTGGCATCCGAGGAGACGAGCAGAGTATAGTCGAGCAGTATACAGCGCAGAAATGCACCGAATGGAAGTGTACAGCATAGAAGTCGAAGCTGCCTTCTCCTAACCTAGTCAAACGAAACATAAATGTACACAACGTACCTCAGCCTAATGTGCCGAGACGCACTACAGCTGGCCTCCACAAATCCAAGCAGGATACGCTAGAGCTCAGTAGAGCGTAGAAATCCACCGCTTAGCAGTTTATAGCACAAAAGTCCAATCCATCCTAACCGAAATTATCCTAAGCCAAGCAAACGAAGCGTAGCGTAGCTGAACCGAACGTGCAATGACCAGAGTTGATGTCCTCCCCAAGCTAAGCAGAGCATATTGGAGCACGGTAGAGAG
>NW_016908989.1:0-713 GCF_001483705.2 Eufriesea mexicana | reverse complement strand
ACAGATCCACTATCGCTCGAGTCAATGATAGTCGTCGAAACTGTGCCGAGTACAGGCATAGTCACAGAATTGTATCCGTGGCATTAATTTGTTCACTGATGGCTCGATGCCCATACTAGATCTGGAATAATCAGTCTATTGTACGGTTATGGACAGAAACATCTGCATATGACAGTACGGTACTTAGTACATCCATTAAACAGTGTAATGTAGCCGCTGGATTAGCCAGTCCTATGATGAGAAAGATTCTACAGCAATTCTAGAATGACAAAGGGCAGATCCGTTATAGCCTTGCCCGAGATATTAGCAATTGACATAACAGTATGGAGTGCAGGCATCATGACAGTACTGCAGCGGCTATAATAATCTGTTCGCTCATGATTTAAGTTCTAGAATAATCAATGTATACGTCAGTTACGGGCACACACATTTACAACTCCCTGTTTGGCTGTTGGTGCATCCACTAATGGAGCACTGTAGCCGTTGGATTAATATTTTCAGTGATGATTGCTATTCCGCGGAGGTTCTAGAATATTCAGTGCATGCATCTGATATGGGTAGAAGCATTTACAATTTCCAGTATGATCTTTGGTACATCCACATACAGAGCACTGTAGCCGCTGGATTAATATGTTCAGTGATGATTTACGTTCCATTTCAGTTCTAGAGTGACAGAAGACAGACCCATTAGTGCTCGAGACATTAGCAGTTAA
>NW_016908988.1:0-1144 GCF_001483705.2 Eufriesea mexicana | reverse complement strand
TGCAAGAAAGTATGCTCGCCAAGATATTAGTCGGAAATGTCAATAAAATTGAATTTTCCATACAGATTCTATAGCATTGCGACGGCTATAGCATGCCAAATGTATCTTTCCTCCTTATTTATGCAATAAAGTAAGCTCACCACGTCATTAGTCGAAAATGTCAATAAAATTGAACTTTCCAGCCATATTCTACAGCACTGCAATGGCTATAGCACTCCAAAAGGATTTTTCCTCCTTCCTTATGCAACGAAGTTAGCTCACCACGATATTGGTCGAAAATGTCAATAAAACTGAATTTTCCAGGAGGATTCGATAGCATTGCAATGCCTATTGCACGCCAATTGAATCTTTCCTACTTATTTATGCCAGAAAGTAAGCCAAGCACGACAGTAGTCGAAAATGTAAACAAAATTGTATTTTCCAACCACATTCTATATCATTGCAAATCCTATAGCATTCAAAAAGGATCTTTCCTCCTTACTTACGCATGGAGGATAGTTCACCACGATATTAGTCAAAAATGTCGATAAAATTGAATTTTCCAGCAATGTTCTACAGCACTGCAGTAGCTATAGCACTCCAAAAGTATCTCTCCTCCTTATTTATGCAAGAAATATAGTTCACCACAATATTAGTCGAAAATGTCAACAAATATGTATTTTCAAAGCACATTCTATATCAATGTAATGGCTGTAGCACGCCAATAGTTTCTTTCCTCATTATTTATGCAGGAAAGTTAGCTCACCGCGATATTAGTCGAAAATGTCAACAAAATTGTTTTTTCCAGCCTCATTCCATATCATTGCAATGGCTATAGCACTTAAAACGGATCTTTCCTCCTTACTTGTGCAAGGAAGATAGCTCACCACGATCTTAGTCGATAATGTCAATAAAATTGAATTTGCCTTCCAGATTCTACAGCGTTGAAATGCCTAGAGCAAGCCAAAAGATTGTTTCCGCCTTATTTATGCAAGAAAGTTTGCTCACCATGATATTAGTCGTAAATGACAACAAAATTGAAATAACCAACTAGATTCTAAAGCATTGCGACGTCTATAGCACGCCAATTGAATCTTTCCGACTTATTTATGCAATAAAGTTAGCTCACCACGATATTAGTCAAAAATGTCAATAAAATTGAATT
>NW_016908987.1:0-202 GCF_001483705.2 Eufriesea mexicana | reverse complement strand
TATGCCATCTATTCACCACGCTATACCAGATTATACATCTAGAATAATCCTATTCTCTGGCAAGTAGATGTCTTTCCTTGCCATTGGTTGAAGACGCTGGGCGACCTATTATCCAAGCTATAACAGATTATAGATTTTGAAAAGGCGTATTCTCTGGCAAGTAGATGTCTGTACTTGCCATTGGATTGAAGGCGTTAGGCGA
>NW_016908986.1:0-1240 GCF_001483705.2 Eufriesea mexicana | reverse complement strand
CCATACATCCACCCATGCATACGTACATGGAACCGTGCGTCTATCCATACATACATCCATCCAACAATTCATACATCCAACCATACACCCATACATATATCAATACATACATGCATCCATACACACATCCATACCCACATAGATCCATACATCCATACATCCATACATTCATACATACATACATCCATCCATCCATAAATCCATACATGCACACATCCATAAATCCATCCACCCATACATCCGTCCAAACATACATACATCCATACATCCATCCATACATACATCCATACATCCATACATCCACCCATTCATACATCCACCCATACATGCATCCATCCATACATACATCCATACATACATCCGTACATTCTTCTCTACATACATCCATACGTTCATCCATCGATCCATACAACCATCCATCCATACATCCATCCACCAATCCAACCATCCATCCATACATCCATACATACATCCGTCCATGCATACATCCATACATATAAACATACATACATCCATACATCCAGTACATCCATACATCCATACATTCATTCATACATACATCCATACACCCACACATCCGTACACACGTCCATCCGTACATTCATACATACATACATCCATACACCCACACATCCGTACACACGTCCATCCACATATCCATTGATCGAAACATCCATACATCCACACATCCATATATCCGTAAATACATCAATCCGTACTTCCATCCATCGATACAACCATCCATCGATACATCCATCCTTATATACATCCATACATCCGTACATCCATCCATTCATACATCCATCCATCCACACATCCATTTATCCACACATCCATACATCCATACAACTGTACATCCATTCATTCGTACATCCATACGTCAATACATCAATACGTCCATACATCCATACATCCATACATACATACATCCCAACATTCATACATAAAGACGTGCATACACCCGTCAAATCCATACATTCATCTATCCATACATCCATACATTCAGACATACATACACCCAAAAATCCAACCATATTTACTTCCATTCTTCGATGCGTCCATCCATCCAAACATCAATACATATATACATACATAAACCCATACATCCATACATCCATCTATCCGCACATTCATCCATCCATACGTCCACCCATCTACACATTAACTCATCCATATCTTCATTCATCAATACAAACTTTCATACATACGTCCATACATACAACCATACATACGTCCTTCC
>NW_016908985.1:48983-95562 GCF_001483705.2 Eufriesea mexicana | reverse complement strand
ATGCTGATAAGAATTTTTCCATTCATCCCAGTAGAGTAAAGCCTCCTCTAACAGAATCAATGTATTTTATTCGGATCTTATATCGCGTTTTCGAAAAATAGAGCCGGAAGTGCGATCGTATGTGACAGGTTTCTGCGCAGTTTCCCGTCGGCCCTTAGCTTGACGAAATAGGGCTTGCTGATAAGAATTTTTCTATTTATCCCAGTACTGTAAAGCCTCCTCTATCAGAATCAGTACTATTTATCCGAATCTGATATCGCGTTTTCGAAAAATAGTGTCGGAAGTGCGATCGTATGTGATACGTTACTGCGCAGTTTCCCGTCGGCCCTTAGCTTGACGAAATAGGGCTTGCTGATATGAATTTTTCTATTCATCCCTGTAGAGTAATGTCTCCTCTACCAGATTCAGTGTTTTTTATCCGAATCTGATAACGCATTTTCGAAAAATTGTGCCGGAAGTGCGATCGTATGTGACACGTTACTGCGCAGTTTCCCGTTGGCCATTAGCTTTACGAAATATTGATTGCTGATAAGATTTTTTCTATTTATCCCAGTAGAGTAAAGCCTCCTCTAACGGAATCAATGTTTTTTATCCGAAACTTATAACGTGTTTTCGAAAAATAGTGCCGGAATTGCGTTAATGTGTGACAGGTTACTGTTTCCTTCGCTTGACGAAATAGGGACTGCTGATGGGAGTTGTTCTATTTACCTCTGTAGGGTAAAGCCTTCTTAGGTGTTTTTCGAAAAATAGTGGCGTATGATCGTGTGAGTGTGACAACATTGTGCCTAGTTACCAAATATCTATTGTAATTGCTGTATTTGGACTGTCAATTGTGTTATTTATTTGAAATTGCTTCAGAACGTGAGATGTGCACTGTGGTTCTCATCTGTTATTTGGAATTAACGTTGCAAGTATGAAATATATTATATTCTGCGCTAATGTGGAGGATTTGGTTGTAGATTCTAATCGTTTATGTTTATAATATTCATTTTAGCATGTCTGAAGATACAAATGTCTAACAGTCGTTGCCAATTTCGACGTCTCATTCGGAGGAAGCTATGGTGCAATTGAGACCCGTGCCTATAATCATAAATAAGGTATAGTTCAAAATAAATTCAACTATAAATTGCAAAATGTAACTCAAAAGAAATGAGAAGGAGGCATTCACGATATATTAAGAGATATACGTCATAAAATGCGATTTAAATTACAAAACAATATATATGATGCTACTCGCAGCATCCTATAACAAACAAAGGCATGTTTCATTTTGAAGGAAAGCAGGAAAATGAAAGTACAGTTACGTTCTTGGAATTGTCGCGTTAATTAATGTGTTTTTGAATTTTTATGTTACTATTAGAACTCTCTCGAGGCTCGTTTAATGAAAGGAACATAAGGGGGTTTGTGAAAGAAATGTAAAAAGTTTTCATTCCCATGGAACTCATCATGTTAGCACAGAAAATTACGTAAAAGAAATTTAAGGGAATTAACATAGAATAAATTGTCCAATATTGGCCTGTCATGATCCATAATGCCCATGGATGTTCTGCGCTATCCCATGTTACCCCCTCGGGCGGAGGGGGGCAAATAAGGAGGTACTCGCGATTTCAGTCTAGTCTTCCAACGTTTTAAAAACTAGATTGTACTACGAATACTGCGTAGCTCTTAGCTTGGCATCGTTTGCCAATGATGAAATTATCAAAGAATCCAAAAATTGCGATAAAAAATATTTATTCCGAAAAATATAGAAATACATCTTTGACAAACGATGCCAATTACCAGGTCTCACCACGTGGAGGTGGCTACGCAATCGAGACCCGACCCTAAATACCCTATTAAAAAATAGTATAAAATATGTAACAAACAAGATAGAATACAAAATAAAGTCGAAAATAAAATGGAAATTATAATACTAAAAGTTATACAGATTATATTACAGAAAGAAGTGAAGAATATATCACAAAATAAATCACAAAATAAATTAGAATGTAAATTACAAAATATAGTATACCTCATATCTGCAACAAAGGAAGAGCAATAATTAATAATGATACGGAAATAAAAGTTGAGCGAGAGGATTGGTAGTTGCATTGGATTATTGTGATTTGAAATAAGAAATAATTTTTTAAAAGCAGCACATGCATTGTCATTTATAGCGTTTTAAAGGTCGCAATAATTGTGGGAAAGCATTAGCAGCCATTATTAAAATATAGGCTATTATATTTTTCGTAACTGGGTTTTTCAATTTTATATGAAAACGGGATAATATTTTAATTTCCAATCGCGATAGTTCAAATTTCAAGGGATTTCGACGAACCCTCGATTACAAGGTGCACAATATGCACGGTAATATTGTGCAAATGTACAAAAATAAAAAATTTCTGTAAAATATAACGAAACGAAGTAGCGAGCATAGTGACAAAAATAGTATTGAAAATAATATAAAAAGATACTTGTCCTTTTGCTGAAAATCCTATCTTAAAATTGGGATTAGTGATAGCTAAGGTACTGGGGTGACTCTACTTTTCAATTGACTCGACAGTAATTTATGTCAAGGGAGAAGTATGTATTAATAAAAAAAAAAAAAAAAAAAGAAAGAAAAAAATGAAAGGAGGAAAACTATATTTTGATAAAAATATGAGAAATTCCAAAATCAAAGAAACACCTCTAATAATTTCAAAACATTCGAATTATTTCTTTGATTTTGGAACCTACTCTGAGGGGAATGCTTTCTTGTACTTGTATTCGTTAAAAGTCGCGTGAAAGAATTATAAGAATGATTGAAAAGAAAAACCAAAAATTTCTAAATTTCTATTTAGAATAGAAATTAGAAATTTTTTCAACCGAGATTCTAATACGTGATGTACAAGAAAGCCCTAGTCTGATCCAACAAATATATCACAGAAATAGACATTGCGCGAGTGCTATTGTGCATTAGTACATTAGCACTCGTGGTCACTATGCTCGCTACGAAAATATTAAAATACAACTAGTCACCCGTGCCGTTTCGGTCCTTTCGTCCTACGGCATGATGGGCGACCAGAGGAATCGAAAACATGCGACTCACCGATCGTTGACCTCTTCTTTGTATGAAAGCAGCCCTGGACTGACTGTCGCCTTTGTCCTGGCATCAGCATCACTCTGTCCTTCCTTTGCTACGTCACGAGTACAGCCATGCCAATATGGGTTGAAATTCCTTCTTCTTTTCTTGGAACACTTTCAAAACACACTCGCGTTATCGCGTTCGCGACTGAACTCGTTTCGGCCAGAATCGACGAAAAATATCGCGTGTGAACTCATACGAACGCAAACGATTTAGTAGAATTACGGTAACAATTTAATTAAAATATTTAATGTCCACTAACACTAATGAAATTAAAAAAACAGAACATTTGTTTCAGTATTAAACAGATAATTGGAAATAAAACGTAAAATAAAAATTAAAGTAAATAAATTAAATAGATAAATTATTAAATATTAAATAGAAATAAATAAATAAATGGAATGAATTATTAGAAATTAAAATAAATTAATTAATTTAATGAATTATTAAAAGTGAATAAACAAAATAAATTAATTAGGTAAATGATTAATAATGAATAATAAATAAATTAATTAAATTAATGTTTAAAAGTGGAAAATTAATATTTGAATTAAATAAATAATTAAAAGTAATAAATAAATAAATAATATAAATTATTAGAAATTAAATGTAAATAAATTAATTAAATAAATAATTTAATGTGAATAATCAATAAATAAATTAAATAAATTATTATAAGTGAAAATTAAATAAGCAAATTAATTTAGGCAGTTCATGTTTACATGTCCACGTCCCGACGGCCGAGGAGCAAATGACGTGTACTTTGATTTCTCGGTGCCTATATGAACCGAGTGTATCCTTGACGAGGTCAGCCGGAAATTTACGAGTTCAACCGACTTTCCTAAGATTACCGTATACTCTTATAATAGTTGTTACATAGTTTATTACAGATATATGCTTCGTATAATTTGCAGTAACAATATGTACAGTAATTTACATATGTACAATTATTTTTTCATATATAAGGAAGCCATTTACTTCCTCGTAACAATAGTTTTTGACATATAAGTGTCTAAAACAACTTTACAGAGTTAAAAAAGCGAATAGCGACTAAAATTGATATTAACCTAAGGGATCCCCCACACCCAACACTTATCCTAAAATAAGCTAAAATTCGCGTTTTTAACAAATTCTACGAATTTATAAACTTGTAAATTATATTATACGTCCAATAATGCTTTCATACGTTTTCAATGGTGCATATATAAAATTTTTTCAAAGTATATTCAATAAAGGACCTCGTAAACTGAAACTGCAGATTTTTATGTTATATACAAGTCGATATCTGTGTTATTAAGCCATAGCAATTTGTTTCAGCATTTGTAAGCTTGTTGACCTAGACTGAAACCAAGCAGTTGTACAGATCCCTGAATCGTGAAATGTATCAACGTCGATAAGGCAGTGAAAGTTAGGCCGTGAAGGTTTACGCAATACTAGATTTATCCTGCACCTAGACTTTGATATTAGTATGTAAATTGTGATAGATTAAGCTAGTTACGAGTTTGCCGATCGTTACTGGTATAACATTTATAAATGACTTCGTTTATGCTCATAGAGTCTACATTATAGTTCATGTAATTTACTCTTTTAACCGTCGATTACCCTGCAATGCTTCGTTACCATCGGAGCATATAGAAACATCATCGATAAGAAAGGTGCATGCTTTACCCTCAGTAGTTGACATATTATCTATCCTCGCGCCGTCGTTTTTAAATCACGAAGCTTCGAGCTTTCGCCGTTTATGCAAATTGCAAGCGTAATTTCCACCCATACACCGGAAGGATTACACAAAGCTATGAAGTCGTTATCGTTGACAGAGTATTCATTTGGTGGAACGGAAAATTGCAGGTAATCACTCGTGGGCTTTCATTGCAGCGATCTGCGTATACCATGTCGCAATCGTTCAATCAAAGCTGGAGCGGACACTCAATGGAATTTGCGGTTACGCAAATTTTCGACGACCGATTGAGGACTCTCGATTTTCTCGAACAGATTACTTCGTCGACCGGAACGATTTAACTTTGTAACGCTTCTGCAATGCGAAGCCTCAGCCTGTAATACACCTCGTTATTGCATTATCTATTTTCGTTTTCGGCTCTTGGTATTACGAACTCTTCGGTAACTTCCTCGCGAAAGTTTCGCTGCGAAAATTCATTGCGAAAATAATCAAAAAATCTTCAAATACGTATTCTCCATTTCCACTTAGAAATCACATAGCGACTAATAGGAAAAAGGAAAACAAAACGCAAATAAAACGACGATATACAAAATGGTAGAAAATTTTCTGTGCTGGGTATACAACCTCGTAACGTTCATGGGGAATAAAATGTTTGGAAGATAAATCGAACGAGCTGAACGAGGTGACTCCCTTTTCGAAGTGGACTCTGATTTAACGCTTCCAGCAGAACGGTCCGCTCCATTTTGCCTCTCTTTACGACCTGCCCCGCAATTTGCGTGCCATAAACCGACCGCCTCGGGCGAAAATTCGCCGACGATTTTCCATCGGCACCCGTGGCTTCCTACAGAGCCAGAGAGGATCGAGATCGTTCGAGAAAGCATCCATAATCTCCGTGTTCGATTCACGGATCGGAGATTCCGAGAGACTCAATGGGTTTCCTCGCGGGCACGTGGTTCGCGTGGCATGAAAACACGCTCGCCGGGAATTAGGTTAGCTCGCTCGCAGCTCCCTCTCGGCCTACCCGTGGGCACTACGACGCCGCCATTGCGTAAGACCGTTCACGGTGCCGTTTAATCTCGGTCCCTTAGAAATTTCAATTTCGCATTCAATGCCTAGACTCGCTGCTTCCTGGCTTTTTCTCCGGGTCGTTTCGTGCGGCTAACGAGTAGGAAATTAGGTTGTCACACTGGAACGACGTCCTTGCGTCAGGACCCAGAGTCCCTCGTGTGCGAAGTCCCCCGTCGACGTAATAAAATCTCGTCAGGTGTGACGTCGAGAGTGACCTAAATGTACTCGACGAATCTGAAACTTTGGCTGCTGCGTAACTGCTCACAGACGAGTACTATTAAATAATCTTCCCGCTCTTGCTCTGCGACTACTGTAACCTCCAGTTATGGAGTCACGCAGTACCAAATTAATTCTGAAGACGAATGAAACTTCGAAGATAAATGTAGTATCGAAAGAACGCAAAATTGGACAGCAATTGTGATCGTAATCGGGAGTGTCTCCGGAGAATGATGCATTCGGGAGTTCAGAAGGCTAGAAAGGAGTGTCTTAGTGAGAATCACGACGAGTTTATTTTCCGAGAAAATAATTCAGTCCTCCGAGGTCCCTTTCGATTCGAAAGAAGGAAGCAACAGGGCTGATATGCCAACGAGGTCTCTGATCGCAGTAAAATCGTAATGGCCGACGGAAAAAAGCGCTGGCGAAGGTTAAGGGGATCGAAAATCATTCCTGGAAGAGGCACGAAGGAGATGGAAAATCGACTAACGAGCAGGCCGCGCGAAGGCAACGCGTCGACCTCATAAAAGGTGCATTCGTATTGCTAATTGCGTCTTCGGTGGGCTGCACCGCCTTCCGAGTAACAAACCGGCAATTTACTCGCTGCGTCACGCGCATCGAATGTCCATGAGCTGAATTCGTCTGCAGCGGAAGCCCACGAAACGATCACTTCCGGTAATGCGTAGTTCCTAGAACTCGACGAATTTCGCGGACCCCGCGTACCGCCTTGTTCCTCAGTGACACGTGAAATTCCATCGGGAAAGCTGCCCGTATTTTTCGCCATTCCTGACGTCGATCGCGGAGGTGTCGACGGTTCTGATTCATCGAGCTATTCGTAACTGGTACAGAAGGTTTATTCGCGTTGGAGTCCTGGACGTGACGCGTCACGGTTCCGGGACGAGAGCAAACGTGTCTATAAATTACATCGAGACGAATCTGACGGATCAAGGACCAGAGATCGCGCGGTTCATGGCCGGTCGAGGTTCGACAACGTTTTCGTGATCTCGACTCTGCCTGGATCAGCAGCTTTCAGCTTGGAATTCTTCCATTAAGTAGACCCCTGATCGTTCGAGTCCACGTCGGGATTCTAACATTGGGACCATTTCTGCGTGCTTCATGGACAATAGGAAAAATAGGATCGAGGATCAAGGAAATATACAGACGAAAACACGTTGTTATTAAAAATACCTGCCTGGTTACTTCTATCTTTTTACCTCAAACAAACGTCCAGTCCAATCCATTTAACTTTTTTCTCTCATCGTTTAAACTATCATTAGCAGATGCCTTTTTATAATCTGTTAGCTGGATTTCCTGTTTATATCCATTCGTAATGCTCTTATATTATACGTTAATATCCCAGCCGATACCAGTAACTAATCTGCTGGTTAATAAATATATTTTTATCGGCATTAACCCGATCAGCGAGGCTGCAGTTACGATCCGCGCTACGGAAAAGAACAGACATCAGCGAACGCCGTTTCGATCGGCTAATGGAGCACGACGTTGTTCGATTTCCAATTGCCGACTAATTAGATCGTTTGCAGTCAGAAGATGCAATTAAAGCGGCGACAAAATGGAGCACCTTGCTGTCCCACAAAATCAGACTACGCACAAGGTGTTCCTGCTCGCCTTCTGAGCGGCCTGGAAAAGCCGGGTCAGAAGTCTTCCGCGTGACAATCGGACGCAAATGATATCTGCTTCGTGGAGGTCTCGGTCTAATTAATCGTAATTACCCGATAATCGATTCCATTTTCCGTGTGTTCGATCGATGATGATTTAATCCCAGGTGGAAAAAAGCGTTTGGTCAATGATAGCGTGTTTCAAGTGAATCAGTCCATCGACGACGTCGCAGCGAGGACGACTGCAGTTGAGACGTCGCTATGAATATTATTCCGGACTAAGTGCCTCAATTTGTCACGATAACTTAAGGCTGGATATAAATAGAGAGGTTAATCGTATGAGGCCTTAGAGCCAGGGGAGCTGGCCGAGTGGGCACGTTCGAGTTAGCCGTCCGAGCTAGTCGAATTAGCGTAGTTAATTAATCGGGAACGAAGTTTCTCCTGTTAATGACGAGATCTGTCAAACGAGAGGATCGAGGTGTGAAACGGAGACGTGATTTCTAGAGACGCGAGGAATTTCCAAGAGAGCAGTTCGACATAATTAAATGCGATGCAAATGATGTCGCGTGGCGCTCGCGAGTCGAGAAGACGGAGCATCAGCAGGCCATTAATTAAGGCCACGGAATCATCGTCGTAACGTCGCGCTCGTTTTTCTCCTTCGTCCAATGACTAAACCTTCGTTAGACTTTCATAAGGATCCTTAGCGACCTAACCGCGCGATTAATTTTCCAATTTTACGACGATACGTCTCGCGGTAATTGCACAGTTCATCGTTGTCCTTCGTTCCTTCATTTTTTCCCCTCTTTTTCCCTCTTCCTCTCTCCTGATCTCGTTGCCCCTGTCTCGTTTTATCGGACACGTCGAGATTTAATAACTGGGAAACGAAGCGTGTTCGAATATCGAAACGCAACGAAGGACGCCAGGCTATTTAGGGTCCATCAAGGTCCGTTGCCACCGAATCGAACGTGCTTGCCAAGCTCGTTCCCAACCACGATAATGACCGTCGAAAATAACAACCGTATCACGCTGATTACGCGTTACACTATTCAATGAGTCACGCAATACAGTTATGATTACAGCTTTGCTATAGGCGGCACGCGTATCGTGGAAAAACTCGAGCACTCCAGGCAAGCGTAATTTCTCCCACATTCGACTTTCAATTCCGGCAATAGTCGTTGTAACGCGTAATCGAAGTAATTCGATCGATCGGGGTCGTGTAACCGGTAATTGTTCATAGATCTTTCCGGAGATCGGTTTCGACACGAGCGCACAGGGTGGAAACGGTTGAGATTGAGCACAATGCTAAGGCTCACTGTGCACTTAGTACCAATGATCGGCGAATAATCGCGAATTCTACGTTTCATATCTCGACCGCTACGTATTATGTAATTTGCATAATTGCCGAGCGTAACGCGTTCTAATGGCGAGGTAAAAATTTGGCTACTTTGCCGGTTTTAGCAGAAAACGAGTTTCCAAGACTGGGAAGCACAGGTGTGTGCAGAGACCATCGTGGAAGGAGCGAACGGTATGCGTGCAATTACATGGAAACAGGTTCGCGGGATTAAATTGCTCACGTGATTCCTCGCTTGATCTAGATTCTCGATGAATGTAATAACAAACCGTTCCTACCGAGCGACGAGATTCCAACGACGACTTTGCAGAAATGTTCACTCGCGTTGCAAAACGCGCGACGCAAAAAGGGCCAGATTTTAGCAATTTTCTGCAACGTTGGTCCACCCGAATGTCACACTTTCCAGAAAAAAGGTCGGGTTGTGAAACGACCTTCACGGAGAGAGCAAAAAGTCCACGGTGGACAGAGAATTTTTGGAGGCGAGGAGGAAGTTTGGTGATCAAAATGGCGGAACAATGGTATGAAAACAGCCGGGTCGACACGCTTCACGGTGAGGTGTTTCCTGGTCTCGCGAGGTGAACCGATTTTGGGAGATCCAGGCTGGCTGATCGTTCAAGGATTAACCTTCCTCGAGCGCCCATGGTATTGGAAAGCACTGACTGTTCTCCTTGCACCGTGTCGCGGCTGGAAGCCCGCTAATTACCGGGTTAAGGTCAAAGATTCCATTTTTGACGAAGGTCAAGAAACCATCCACGCGATCAACAGCACGTAGCACGTTTATTCACCCCTCCTTGCGACTTTCGTCGAAATTGAATCGAATCCAGTTCAGTTCCGGGGTTCTCTACGCTTTCAACTCCAAAATGGTGACCTACGGAAGAGAAATCGATACGAATTTAGGAAGCAATTTAAGGAACGTGCAGCATTTTTAATTATCGCTTTTACTATGACTTATCGCGAGTTTTGACATAAAATTAGAATTTTATTTTATTTCTCAACTATTTATGACGGAAAATACAAACGGAGAATAATAATACCGGTACCATAATATTGCAAATTGTTGTTTAATAATTTTTTAAAATGATAGGGTTACTTTCGATATGAACCTTTCAATTGTTATTTGTTTTTTAGGCATTGGTGACTAGATAATATATGTTTGTAGTATTAAATACAGCGTTTTTTAATATTTTTTGAAAATCGATAAACGCGTTGAAATAAAAGATTTCGTTTAGTATTGTGCTTTATGGTATATCGTGAGCAATGAAATAAGACTTCCGGTTTAATTTCCACGTACGTTGAAATTAAATAGACATATAATAGCCGACGCAATTGATCGGTATTTAATACCTGGATAAACTTTCCGGTTGGATAATGTCTAATGAAAAAGTATTACACGTTTAATCGCGTGTTCATAAACCACGTTCGGTAAATATTTATGGAAAGTAAATTAATCGGATTTTAATAGGCGAAACTGAGTGCCATCTAGTTCCAGGGTTTTTAGATAAATTGTCCGTTGGATAATGTCCAACGAAAGAACATCGACGTTAATTCACTTTCGTGTTTATTAATCCTTCTGGATCAACGATCCGTAGCGATTGAACGAAGCTTTAATAGCCGGAGAAATAGACCGCCATTTCCTAGGCTCTTAATAAACTTCCCGTTGGGCAACGTCCAACGGAAGAAGATGGATTTAATTTTGCTCCCAGATTTATTAATTGCGTCACTTCAAACATACGTTGAAAATAAATGGAAGTCTGATATCTAGAAAAATATACTAGCATTTAAATCCTAGGTCCCTAGATAAATCATTAAATAATTATTTAAGGCAGGCACTTGGAAACAAATTTAGTTTCGCGTTTATCAACACCCTTACTCATCGGTCATTTATCAAATTTGTCGAAAAATTGGAACTTTCGCGTGGAAAAAAGGGGAGAAATAGTTTAGTATTCAATTTCTAGGTTCCTAGCTGAATCCCATATATTAATAATAAAAACTTCTAAGCTATTAGAATTTAATTTGGGGGGTGTAAGGATACAGGCTTTGCCACAAGTGTAACAAATCCCACAAATGATCCCACAAATATTATCGCACGATTTATGCTAACGAAGTTATCGCTGTTTAATTATTGACGTAGTAAAAAGGTCCCTAGATGAATCCCATAGTAATAAAAATTTCTAAATAGAAATTAAATTGGGGGTGTGAAGGTACAAGCTTTGCCCCTTATATAGACCCCACAAATGTTATCGTGAGATTTATGCTAACGAAGTTATCGCTGTTCAATTCTTAACGTAGTGAAAAGATCCCTAGATGAATCCCATATACATCCCTAAATGAATTCCATAACAGTAAAAATTTCTAAATAGAAATTAAATTGGGGGTGTGAAGGTACAAGCTTTGCCCCTTATATAGACCCCACAAATGTTATCGTGAGATTTATGCTAACGAAGTTATCGCTGTTCAATTCTTAACGTAGTGAAAAGATCCCTAGATGAATCCCATATATTAAAAATAAAAATTTCTAAGTTATTACAAATTAAATTTGGGGTTGTGAAGATACAGGCTTTGCTACAAGTGTGACAAATCCCACAAATGATTCCACAAATATTATCGCACGATTTATGCTAACGAAGTTATCGCTGTTTAATTATTAACGTAGTAAAAAGGTCCCTAGATGAATCCCATAACAATAAAAATTTCTAAATAGAAATTAAATTGGGGGTGTGAAGGTACAAGCTTTGCCCCTTATATAGACCCCACAAATGTTATCGTGAGATTTATGCTAACGAAGTTATCGCTGTTCAATTATTAAAGTAGTACAACATCAGTTTTACTCTTCCTGTTTCTAGACAAACCAGTCGTTAGATAATATCGACCGGTGCAACATCGACATAAATTCAGCCATTGCTCGTCGATATGAAAGATCTAGCCAGAATTACCGTTAATAGCCGGCACTTGCTAGGATAATGATACAACCCTACCTTGATCGGATCATTACGGAGCATTATTTCGTCCGACGTGCCCCTTGGTAACTCGGTGCTGCTCGGAAACCTTGTTCCACTTCGGCCAGGTCTTATCCTTTCCTGCTTTTAAGACGGAAACGCTTGGTTTCGAGCGGTGAAGGGCGAAAGGACGATTACCCAGCGTTTCCAAAGCGGTCCCTGGCGCTCCAAAAAGCGCGGCGATTGGGTTCCCTTGAATCGACGATTGAATTTCCATTGGAAGCCGGGCATGCAGATGCACGGCCTCGCGCCGAAGCGCGCTGTCAGGCGCGGGAAAGAAGCGGGAACGGGCCTCGTTGCGGAATCCTAGAGATGATCGTCCGCGGATGACACCGATTTATTCTGCGCCCGAGATTCATCGCCGGAAATTATGCGAACTTCTGGGAACTCCGTGGTCTCCTTTCGACCAGATTGTCGGTATTAATTGCGTTATTTGCTCCTCCTTCCTCGCGGTGCTCGTTTGTCTCGCGGAGGCTGAGGTCATCGATGATGTCGATGAAGAATCTTTTGACTGGGATCTTTTGTTGGAAAAGAGAATGGAACGGCGATATATTTAAATATCTCGTGTCATCCGAATAAACGCGAACACGTTACTCGCCTCGTCATTTATTTCACGTCTGAAGGATTCCACGCATAATAGGAACAGTCTCCGTGTGGGGGGCTGAAAACAACTTTTTCCGCGCGAATAGCATTCAGAATCCAGACACCGTGATCAGAGGAGCGAAGAAAAGGAAGACAGAGACCCGCCATTCAAGAGGCCTCTATTCTTCACTTTTATCGCGCGGATCGTCGCATCAGCGCGAATTCTCGCTGCTCCTCTTTGCCCTCTTTTCCTGTTTTCCGACATCGCCGACGAACCGCGTCATGATAAATCGGTCCGTCTAGACCGAAGAAACACCACCGGGAATGCAGTCACGAGTTTTTGCAGCGATTTAGTTTTAATTTCCACCCGAAACGGGTTTGATCGCAACGAGATCGCGGTTGAAACGTGACTTGAGCGGTTCTTACGGCCGCGCATGACGTCACTGAAGCTCGCGCACCGGATCCGGATTCCGATCGCGATGGCTGTAATTAGAAGCGTCATCGGGACATGTCGCGGGTGACGCTTTAATTGAGATCGCGTGGGTAATCGACGATAATTCGATTTTCCAATGGCAATCGCGTGCCCCGGAGGATCGAGGAACGCCGCGGCGGTCATCTTTTTGCCCTGGGTGCTCCCTGGCACGTGGAATTGATTAGGCGAATGAATGCGCCACGACGGGAATTTATTGGATGGAACTGAAGGAATTGCAGCTGGAATGACTTAGTGTCACTTCGACCAGATAAATTATGGCATTTTATTACGATAATTCTCGTAACAAGATCGGTTGACGATTTCAGACTAACATTAAGTCTCTACGATCAATCTTTAATTTCTGCTTTAGCTACCTGTCTGATCCCTCTTACGACATAATTTTCTTCGGAGAATCACACGTGGCCTGATTCACTCATCGTGATTGATCATTTCGGAGATCAAATGACTAAGGTGGTTGATTTTCCCTTAACCTCTGGATTTACGATTCTATCCGGAACTATCTGACTAAACTTTCTTACCTGTCGTAAAGTATTGCGTATGATTCGTATTTAACTCAAAGTTACGATCATTAATACCAGGTTATGAGGCAAGGGGTTAAATAATTCCTAACTCGCTCATTAGCTCAAATTTACCACAGTCCAACTGATCCATTCCTTACTTTCGTTTTCAACTTTTGTCACTCGATTTCCCAATTCCTCTTTCGACATTGGTGCCTATCCTGCTTCATCCACTGTAACCGATCGTTTAATCGATAGAGCAACGATTAGTCGCGAGGTTAGAGCGAAATTCTTGGCAACTCGACGTTCCCTGACGAAACGCTCGGTGTCTCGACGAATCTGTGGAATCCTTGCGAACCACTAACGATCGGCAGCAAGTCTAACGCAAGAGTCGCGAGCAGCGCGCGCGCGAGCAAGATCGGGGGACGCGGCGCGTCGCGTCGTTTCCCCCGAAGCGATCGCGAGCGTCGGAGCTTGGCGATCGGTCGCGTGGTGTCCCCGCGAGGCAGGGGTCACCTTGACCATCGTCAAGGGCCCGTTTAGAGGGGCTCGGACCCGAGGGGGCAGGGATTAAAGAGGCACGGTGGCCTCCAGCGGCGACATATAAGTCCCAGGAACAGCCCCCACCTCGCGTCAAACGTTCCCGGTACGGCAAGCGCGCGGTATACACCTACGATCCACCTTTTATCGGCATCGTTTCCTCTGCTCTGGCACGCGAGTCCAGCTTAGCGGAGCTTCCAGCAGGCAGAAGAGCACCGAGCATCGTGCTGCACCCTTTGGGCCACCGTGCCACGTTCGGGCCCTGCAGTGGAAGCCGGTGATCTCCATCGTACCGATCGTGCAATCGGTCTGGTCGAGAACTCGCGGTTGTAGTTGCTTACCTATTCAGCCTGTGGCGAAACGTTTCGCGATTATCTGGTCGCCACGTGACCACTTGGAACGCACCGATTCTCTCGCTGGACAATTAACGGAACCATGAGGACCGTAAGTAGCAATTCGTGAACGATCATGAGGCCCGCCGCGGAAGGGAAGCGCGTGCAGACGCACGGAAGAGATCCATGGTGTTGGGAAAGGGAAGTTTTCCACGGACTTGGTCCGTGTGCGATTAATCGGAGAGGGGGCGTTGGGATCGGTGGGAGAGACTTTCGCGAGACTAGATCGCGCGCTTTTATAGTGAACTAGCTCGCGCTCCCTGTGCTCGTTCGATCGATCATCGTCTCTCTCCCGGTCGAGCGGAGAAGTCTCGCGGTTTGTGCTCGGTTCGGCACATGACTCGCTCCATCGTAACACTCGAGCGCGATTCGGTCACCTTTCCGGTTTCCGGGGAAATGAGGTGTTCGCCTGGATACCATCGAGCACGGTAGTCGGACGGATCGAGGATCGACGAGGGTACATGCAGGATGAGGCTGTTGCAAGTGAGAATAGATATTATCATCGCGTATCATCTCGCTTCACTTTCGAGATCTCGTCTCGAGTGTCATCTTAGTCGAGGATTTAAATCAGTGACCGTCGTGGCGTCTCGTTTCAAGGTTCTAGCGAATATTAGCTAAGAAAACAGAAGTGGCCGAACATCCTCGCGTGGCTTTCACGCGAGAACTTTCTACGATTGTGCCGGGCGAAAATCGCTTCGAGCGTCAATCTGAGATCGACGGTAATTCGTTATCGCCAAGATCGTTCGGATCGAGATAAGAAAATGGCTACTTAGAGACGCGAGAGAGCGCGAAGGCACCCTGATCCACCTCGTGACCGCGTAAAAGCGTGCAGATCACGGGGTCCGCGTATTCTACCCGAACTTTCTACATCCTCGTTTCTGGAACCGTGGTTCGTATCACAGAGAAATAGTTTACGGTTGTCGGCATCGTAAGCCTGACTATCATCGCGCTCATCTGCGTTGCCCCGTGTAATTACGATACCCAGAAGAAATCGCTGTAATATTAACAGCCGTTTAATTGCCCCAGTGAAACATCTGTACCTTATCTTTACCGTGGAATTCCCATTGCCCACTTTGGATTCTACTAGATCTGTTCCACCAGTCGACAGCAAATTTATTCCCGCGATAAGCATTCGATAGATCCCGAACGTTTCGTCTTCGCCGTGTTACTATCGCTTTCGTCACTCTCCTCTTCTAAGAGAAAGTAATCACCGGTCTAACACCGGTGGATTACGCCGAGCTGCTTAATTAACGGGCCCCTAGCTCCGAGTCGAACAGACGTTCCACTCGACTCGTACAGCACGGGTACAGTGAATAGAAGGAAGTTGAACGGACGTGGAGGCGCGAGCAGAGGAAATCCGCAAACTCGACTCGGGTTCATTCACGAGATCGTAGCCGTCGGCGAGACAGGTCCACGTCCTTGCCCGGGGCTGTCGCAACGTTTGCAGCTAGGCTAACGCGTCTGCTTCGTGCCTGATCTCTCGATCATTGCGTAACGAATCACCGGTGGCAGCTTGTCTGTCGAGAGGACGATTATCGCCCGATCGATCGACCCATCGGTCGAGATTTACCTGAAATCTAACAGAAATCCCGACTAACGACGGAGAACCGAAACTCCGGCACGTCGATTTCGTCGATCGTTGCGTAACGTCACGAACGATATCCGGAGGGATCGGGAAAAAAGAAAAGTTCAGGATTAAAATCGGAGAACAACGAGCGCGATTCGTTCCAGCCCCGGCGGAATTGCTCGGGCACGCTCGAAAATTCAGAAGAGCATTGTGAAACGAGGCTGCAAACGACTCTGTTTAATTTCTTCTATGCGCCTTTTTTCTCCACGCCAGTCATGTCCGACGGAGTCACGCACGAAAAACGCCATTAACCGCCGTCTAAAACGAAAATGGCCACCGGTTCTGGTCACGCGATCGGGATTCGGTAGCGCCTTGCGAAATCGTCTGGATATTAATCCTAGCCCAACGACGAGAGGAACATCAGCTTCTCGACACCTGACTCCTGGCGTCGGTTTTTCCATCGCTCAGGCATCACGAGGTTCTCCGAGCGTTTATAACGTACACCGATCTACTCTAAACGCGGGAGACTGGTTATGCAAAGCGTATCGGCGATCGCGCGAACCGCGAAAAATCGGCGGACGCACGCGGGCAAGGTAATTTCGTCTCGAGTGCAGATTAATTTTCACCGCGGAACCACTGAACCTGTTAACGACTCGAAATCGGTTTTCCTAATCGCGTGGGATCGGTTACCTTCTCGCCGATCACGGGTACGCGTTCCCGCTTTCTAATCGAGCCGAATATCAATCGGCGGAGACACTGACGTTTCCTAGAGCATTAGGCTGGAGAATTGTGCAAAAACTGAAACGAATGCGAAACGTTCGCAGAGTTTTCTTTGCAATCTTTGCAATCTTTGCAAACGTGTAACGAAAGTGTCCGGAGATTGTAACACGGCGAGATAGGCCGATCTTTCCGATCCATTTCGGAGGATCTAGTGCGTGACACGCGAGTACGGTTATGGTACCCCAAGTACCCTAAGCCGATGTTGGACGTGCCGTGGTTTTTACGCGATAATTCCGCGGTCTGTGTTCCCCGGTACCTTTTTCTCCACCAGGTAATATTAATCGTGATAATATTTCTCTATTTTCTCGCCGATTATTTACACATCGCTCATTGTTCGAGGAAGCGGAAATGTTGGCACATTAGGCGCGCGAGTCGTTACGAGGTGTGACGGAAAGGTGCCATTAATCATCTTCGAGTCTTCGGGAACGGTATCGGTCATGCTCGGGATTAACGCGGAACGAGTGGCACAGATGTCCAACTTCCGGTGCACCTCTTTCTCGCTGAAGGGAACGTCGAATTTTCCCATCCACCTTCGTCCCGAACGAAACGAATTTAAATAAATCGACGCCGATTCATTTCCCCGGGAAAACGACATCCATCGACTGTCGAACGATCAATTGGTTGAAATAAATCGCGCTTGCGTGGCTCGGTGTACCGTGGACGATTAGTCATGCGATTGAAAGGCCGATTTCATCGTCGTTTTATTATTCTTTTGTTTTTCCTCGTCCCCGAACTGTAACCACGCCCGTGCACTGTAAATCACTGGATTACATTCGGGAACTTTATTGCACCCACCTATCGATGCCATAGGAAGCATTGCTTCCCGGTTGCACGCGTTTCCCAATAATATCTAGACCAGACTCGCAGCTGCGTAAATCATTAAAAAAGAGAACCGCGCGAAGCCTTTTTCCGTGCTTAAAAACACGGCTACTTTGTAGCCAGTTATTCCGGAAGAATTATCTTCCAGATCGGTAAACAGCATGACGCGTTATATATTTCCTGCGGGGCGAAAGTGGCCGAGGGAACGGATTGGAAAGGAGGGAAGAGCGACTTGTTAGCCGTGTATTTTTTAAAAACCCCCGGTGAACGGTGGCGATTTTCGCGCTTGGAAAGGTTCGCGCAGGATGAAGAAACGTTCCGTGACGCTTTTCCCCCGTGGCTGTTGGACCGTGACCGTACACACGATCGGAAGTATTCATCGTCCACCGTGACCCAGTTCACCCCTTTCCATGTTCTCCATTCCGCGTGACATCGTCGATGGAGAAAAGCCGATAGACATTTGGACGGAGACCTAGCAAACCATAGACTCATAGATCATCTGACATTCTACTCGATAAAGCGTTATAAACGTATCGCGATAGTCCACCGAGAGTCGAGTAGCTACTTCTATTTCGCTGGATAAGAACAGGTAATATCGGTAGGAAAGGAAAGTAGGTGTCCCCTTATGTCAGATCACGCGTGCAAACGCGATCTAGCTCTTTCGAGAGGCCGAGTTTCGATTGTTCCTGGAAGTTCTGAAAGGCTGAGCAGAGGCTGTCAGAAGATAGAAATTGTAAAGCAACGAGCAGACGTCGCCTGTCCTACTTTCTAATTACGAAGACGTTCCCTTTTCCAACAACTTTGGCCCCAATTTCGCGCAATAACTGGCCCACCGCCAAGGACGGAAGGCATCGCGCGAGAATTGCACTAACGGCGACACGTCGAGGATGAAATCGCGATCGGGGATGCTCGCTTTCACTCCATGCAACGATTTTCTAACAGCCCTCGAATCGGAACGACCCTATGGCGCAACTCGCACGTGGCATTAGAATTTATCAGCGATCGAGGGAATTCGCGTTAGCTCGTTTCTTTGTGCTGGCTCAAACTTGCGCGTCCGAACAATCGCGTTAGCAACGAACGGACGAAGTTGTCGGGAATCTGGGAGCAGGAATATTCGAGGTCAAGAAGATGTCTGTTGCGTCTCACTTCGAAATCCACTGCTCTCCATCCGAGATCCCCGATGTCGAACAATGCCGCGTTCGAAACGCCACAATGGCCCTTTGTCTCTCTCCCCGTGTATTCCTCCGATACCCTCGGAAATCGTAACGCGGCCATTATACAATTTTCCCGAGGGAACAGGCCCGGATTTATGCAGACTCTCGGCTTCTTAGCCCCTTCTCCGCGAACAACAACGAATTCCGTAACGCCGATAGCGGTTTCTCCTCGTTCCGGTGGCGTCGTTTCGCTCTCGGAGAGCGCATTCCGTCGAATTTTCTGAACGGTCGACCTCGATTATCGTGCACATTGCACAATTCCACCGCCGCCACATTTCTGAAAGGACTCCCGGTTCACGTTCCACGGGAAACCAGTCCACCGCGATGTTTCCTATTTCTTTTCGCTCCACGTCGAATCGGTATCACTTGCGACGTGTTTATATCGCGTGGAATCATTCGTCATGATTACCGTCATCGTTGGTATCAATCACCGTCCTCTTCAACGCGACGGGGTACAAAATGGAAGCCACTGGAAGGTGTAGAACGTCCAACGACGAATCGCAGGCGTGCGCGTTGTGCAAGCATCGTTTGGCACGGTGCAACGAACGCATCGCGTTCCCGGGTGTGCATCATATCGTTCTCGATGTCGAAATTAGGTACCTGCGTCGTAATCTTGACTTGCAAAACGCGAATCGAAGAATCGTGGAAACACCAGCTGTTCATGCGAATCTATTCGCTTTGGCTCGTGTCAATCGCGTTTCGATGCAACCATCATCGAACGCGAGGAGAATCAGGTACTTGGATCGAGCTGTTGCCGGCATTGTGTTCGGATTGCGTGTTCCTGCCTGGACTTTCGGAAAAGAACATAAAAAAAGAAAGAAGTTACGCTTCCAACGTATCTGAATCCTTTCTAAAAATTGCGCCGCAATGGAAGCTTCGTTTTCATTGGTGATTAAGAAACGCTTGCGCGGAAATTTCTCCGCGGCGTGCAATTATAGCCACTCGCTTCAATTTTCTAATCGTTCCGAGGCATAATGCATAGGGGAAAAAAAATCGGTTTACGAGAAAATGGCCGGTTTACGGCCGCCGTGGTACGAAGCTAGCACACGACAGGAAAGTAAAAGCGAGAAGATAAGGTTATGGCGGCATGTGGGCGCGTTGTAACAATAGCGGACCTTATGCTGTCGCGTGTGCGTGACATAGGTGCATTCCAGTCGCATGTCGACGAGGGACAGTGGTGCAAATGAGTCGTTTGACTTCTGTGTCTTGCTTCTAGTATTAGAACCCGGCTTTGCTCCGCGGAGACGTCTGAAATTAGAATAGCGAGTGGAAATCCGCACCCTGGAGTCGTTCGTTCTTCGTAAATGAAAACATTCGTGTACGAAGATAGCCTATAATAGGGTACCTTGAACAAACAGAGAGAAAGGGAGAAAAAATGTAACGAGGAAGAGAAATTTTCATTCTCGTTATCCAAAGTCTGGCAAATGCCACAAATGCCAGACAATTCCAGCGACACGCCTAATTTAGCTAACGTGTAACGAGTCAATTTCGCGCGAGTATTTCCCGAAGCCATCGCTTCCAACGATCCTCTATATTAGAGCCGTCGACTAAACGAGCTGAAACGAGTGATCGTTGGAGGAACGTTCGGATGGCGAAACGACAGAAAACTCCATAGACTATCGTTCGTGGACGTGTTTCTCCCTTACGCAACTGACGCATCCGGCTTCCACAGATGCGATCGAATGGCGTCGTCGTTAACGTTACCAAAGTTCGAGCGAATCGTCACTGTGGATACTAAACGCGGAAGCATTCCGCTCGGCACTCGGACGCGCGGTTAAACGTTTCTCCGCGAGATCTCCGCTAATGCGTCTAGAGAGTTATGCACTCGAGATGCATCTCGTATGCATCACATGGCGCGCGGAGAAACTCGAGACTCGGTCCGTTTGTGCTCGTAACAATAGAGAGATTATTGTTTTGACGAGAGACTGGATTTCTCCGGCATCGAAAGCATCGGTGTTCTCTCTCGAGGTTAGCTCGTATCGATTAAGATCGATATAATAGGAATTAGACGGGGTGGGTAGATCTCGAGTCGATTCACTGATATTTAAAATAAAAATAATCGGATTTGATAGACAGAATTTTGATTAATATATAAGTTTGCAGTCAAATAGATGGAATTACTAGCGTTGAATAGATTCGGTAATATTCGTAATGAAAAATTCGAAACTCGGTATCGATTAAGATCGATATAATAGGAATTATAAGAGGTGAGTAGATCTCGAGTCGATTCACTGATATTTAAAATAAAAATAATCGGATTTGATAGACAGAATTTTGATTAATATATAAGTTTGCAGTCAAATAGATGGAATTACTAGCGTTGAATAGATTCGGTAATATTCGTAATGAAAAATTCGAAACTCGGTATCGATTAAGATCGATATAATAGGAATTATATGGGGTGAGTAGATTTGGAGTCGATCCACTGGTATTTGAAATAAAAATAATCGGATTTGATAGACAGAATTTTGATTAATATATGTTTGTAGTGAAATAGATGCAATTACTAGCGTTGAATAGATTCGGTAATATTCGTAATGAAAAATTCGAAGCTCGGTATCGATTAAGATCGATATAATAGGAATTATATGGGGTGGGTAGACCTCGAGTCGATTCACTGATATTTAAAATAAAAATAATCGGATTCGATAGACGGAATTTTGATTAATATATAAGTTTGTAGTCAAATAGATGGAATTACTAGCGTTGAATAGATTCGGTAATATTCGTAATGAAAAATTCGAAACTCGGTATCGATTAAGATCGATATAATAGGAATTATATGGGGTGAGTAGATTTGGAGTCGATCCACTGGTATTTAAAATAAAAATAATCGGATTCGATAAACGGAATTTTGATTAATATATAAATTGGTGCCAAATCGATGGAATTACTAGTGTTAACTCTTTGGGGCACGGTGGGATTGAAAGTGTCCCACCATTTTGATGCACCGCAATGCATGGTGGGACATTTTGAGTCCCACCTCGAAATATTGCAACAGCTGCATGCGCACAAGTTTATATTTCGTCTTATTTACGTAAAGCAGTTGGTAATACCTTCAACAAATATTATAAATGTATTCGCTTGTGTTAGTAACATTTAACATGCCAGTACAGGTTCATCAATTGTTACAAGTGGAGGGTTTATTGCGACAATCTTTTTCTCCTGATTTTATATTTTTACATCATGTGAATCCTTTATTACCAAAAATATACCAATTTCGTTTAATTTAAAACGCAGTAAAATTTCTATGCAACAGGGGTCTATTTTATTATCCAAAATCCTGTGCTGCAAAGAGATAAATAGATTCGGTAATTTTTGTACTGAAAAATTTCGATGGAATTTCGGACGATAAATAAATTTGGAACCAAAGTAGACTGAAGTACTAGTACCAAATAGATATCGCGTTGAATAGGTAGAATTTTCAAATATAAATAAAATTCGAGGTAATTTCGTGATGTTTCCCTTCAGAAATTTCGAGTCGAAGACATAATGTGCCATTCCATTCGATTTAATGAGACATTATACGTGAATCGCGTGTTGGATTTTACTCGCTGTCAGTGATGTACTTCGCGTGGGTACCTTGTCAGTCACAGTCACCTGATCCCACACGTAAGTAGTAATAGCGATGGTTATCAGGGAAACCGAGCGTTACACGTGTTACAACTTGTTCGACTACATCTATACCGATGTTTATCGATCGGACAGACCTCGATCGCCACTTTCAGCGTTATTTCCGACGACCCGCGTCGTCAAACGCGGAATGTCGAAAGGGAACGGGCGAAACTGTCCGCGGGCGGCTACGGGCAGATTAGAGGGAAAATAATGAAACGGGTCGACCCGATCTTTTATTGATCATTCTATAGAAAGGAGGCTAAAATCCTTCCTGGAAATATCCCCGGCTTGATAAATCCGTTGCCACACGGCCCAAAGGAAAGTCCCAGGAACGTGGAAAGATAGATCGTGCAAATTACACGTTCCGCGACAAAAGTAGCGTACCGAGAGTAATCACCGTGCACAGGGTGACAGTGCACTTTCGATCTTCGATGTTGAGCACTCGACTGAAAGATGGGCGATTGTAATTCCATACATTACTCTAGCCTCAATTGTTCCACGGTTTCAGTTTGCCTTTGTTGACACTTGATAGACTGCTCGCTGGTCTTCGCGTGACACTAGACACTTTCTAGGATACTTTGACCTGAAAGCCACGAGAATTCAGTCAATCCATTCGCTCGATATCATCCGATTTTTGATGATTCGAAGGTTCCAAGAAAACTGGAGACTCGCCCCCCAAAATGGCAAATTACACACTAATCGCGAGATCAAATCTACTAGGTCTATGGGAACATTTTACAATTCAGTCAGATAATAGCTAGATAACTAGTACCATCGACGTACAAGTCGATTCATCAAGCGATCCATTAATCCAGGCGCGGAAAGCACGTTCTCCGGTTTTCTCCGGTTCTAGAGACTTTCCTCTGCATTTCGTACGCGGCTTCACTCCGACAAATATGCAATATGTTTACGTTTATTTCGCAACGATGCGAGGCATAAATTACACGCGCTCGCCTAGAGGTAGCCGTAGGCTCGCTACGTGCGGTTCTCCTCGTGATCATCGACGCGCGTTGGTTTAGATATCGCAGCGGCGTGATCTATGGTCACGGTGTACGCACATGTGTGCCGTGGTTTGTGGGCAACCTCGTGCCTGCGTACCTACGATCGAACGCGCGTGACTTCCCTGGCAAAGTTGCCCCGACTCGCTCTCTTTCGCGTTTTCAGGCGTCCCTCCAATGTCGTTCCTGCCACCTTGAGTGCAAACTCGGTTAACCGTTTAGCAAAAGTCAGCTGTGCGATGTAAAAGCATTTCGGAGTTCGATCGGAACGGAATTTTCCCGTGGACACTGCTGATAATCCAACGTGCAATTTGCCTCGCTACCTCGACCTTGTTTTCCCGTTCGCGATTCGTTCCTCTAGGGAAGCTTGCGCAACGATCTTCGGTGATCTGCACGGAATTTCCACGCCTTTGAAAAGTTCTTTCGAACGCAAGCGCCGCGTGAAATGACCTGGGTAGATCGTAACTTCCACATACCGGGGTATGTGCACACTGGGGTACGCGAATTTGAATTAATTACGTAAGTGACCTGTGATCCGAGTATAGAGAGAGTTAGCTATTAATAGGACGAGGAACTAGGTACGAATTGGAAAATTTAGAATACAGATAGAAATAATTATTTCACCAGAGCTTGACACAAATGACGACACAGGTGATGTTACGACGCTATGTAGTGTCAATCCGTGTACTATTTCTATCCACAGCAAAGCCGAAATGGCATCAGAAGGACGTACAAATATTTACCTCATCTCCTTTGCCTTGAATTTTTCAAAAAACTACTCGTCTGAATTATTTGCTGTCATAAGTGTGTAATATTTGCAATATCGAAGTGTCAGGTATGACTTGCATTTAAAAATCTCCAGTATGATGTAGAGAAAATGACATCCAGGTACATACTGATCCTTGCATCTATCTTTATCGACTTGACAGTATTTAGAAACTCGTCACTGATTTCTGTGGTATCTCCATATTTGAAAAGAAAGGGGGATTTTAAAATTCTCGATCGTACAATGTGGCGAGTTTTTCTCAGACGCGATTTCAGCCTGAGTAATTACGCGGTCGCTAATTAGTCCCGACGCCAATCAACGGTCAACCTTTCGTACTCGTGAAACTGTATCATTAAGCTGTCTTTCTCTCTCCCTGCCACGATCAGCCCCGTTGAAACTCGTGACAAGCAAATCCAGCATGGCGTAACTCGATCCTCGTCATAGAGAGGAGTGGATCGTTGATAAATCCACGTAACGTTCCTTCCTCGTCTGTCATGCTCGACCTAGCCTGTGAACTTAGACGTCTCGTGAATTCTAACGATATCAGAAATCCTTCGATGGGAACTGCTCGATATAAATAGTAAATAAAGCGTTCTCATAACGGCGGAGAATTAATCGCCTTGACATTGTGTCAAGCATCGGGAAAGAAATCGCGTGGCGATGACGTGTCGCGCTGCTCACCTTGCTTTCGATACAGAAACCCGATAGAAGAATGAACGCTTGTTTAACGATCAACCGTGATTTGATCGCGCAATTATTCCACGCTGTTCTCATGCCTGTAACGATGATGGAATCCTCCACGAGCGGCACATAAAGTCGCGTAACGATTTCGTCAGATTTTACGTAACGGAAGGCTAGGATGAAAAGCGAGGAGATCATCGGCTGTCACACGATACAAATCGCCTTTCTCCGAGCTCGTTTTCTGCCAAGCATTTAAACGAGGCGGGAAGAAATTTACGACTCGAAATCTAATTTTCGAATGGATCATAGGCGGATCGTTTGCGACACCTTTGCGACACGCTGCGTTCCCTTTTCGAGCCTTTCTTCGCGGACACGAGATGTCTAGGGAACTGATAACACCTTGGGAATATTTATCGCTTTTTGCGGAAACCGGGATCGAGTGGCAGGAACCTGTCGCAACGATGCTGACGATCGCTGTCGAAAGAGTAATTAAAGACCCACGGTGCTACAGGGAAACGGAAGCTTGCCGGGGTTCTGATTTGGCTATGCACGGGAATGCGTATACATTTACGAGTCTCTATAAATCTTGGGAACGATCTATTTCTAGGATCCTTTCTACTCTAAATTCCATAAATACGAGCGCGGAACAGAAATAGTTACTCGGCAGACAGGCGAATCAATTAAAAATCCAGCCGCCGCGATTTATCAGTCAAATGGGACAGGGGCTAGTAAAATGGCTCGGTATCGCGATTTACTCCTAACGTTCTCCATAATTCATCCCAGTTAATTTATCAAGTAACACTTCAGCCGGAGGTTTCTCGTCTAGAGGCGAGTTAGGGAGCCAGCAGCTGAGTTTTGATTGTCTAGGAACGGAGCTGAAGGCCTGCTAAATGATCGACAAGGGTGCTGATTTTATTCCACGGCTATTGGCACATAAATTCTGCTGCATTGTTAACCGAGGAACGCTCGTAAAAATTGTCACGTTGCCAGGGCACCGCTCCATATAGAGCTTTGCTCGATCGTCAATCATCGGATCCAGGTTACCGTTTCGTTGTTAGAAGCATTTTCAGATCGTTTAACCAAGCTTTCGTGTCTCGTTAATCGTTTTTCGTTGTCGTACGGCGGAATCCGCGACGTTAATGGCGGCGCTTCCGGTTCTGCGGAGCCTGGACTCGTATCGATACCCCCCTTCGAATTCATCGTCCCTAGGGACTCGATTAAAACCGAACGATGTACTCGAGGATTTCTATTTTTGCTCGAGTCGAATTTTTCGAAAGTCACTCTTTGCCGGAATATTGGGAAACGGTGAAAGCAGGCTCGCGAATGCTTAATGATTCGTCCGCTCGATGGGTTAATTTACCTGTCGAATATGATTTAGCCAGATGTAATGGCAGATTGCGCAAATTGCAGGCTGAAAAAGAAAATCGTAAAGATGGAATGAGCGATTGGGATGAAGCATGAAACCGCTCTCTGTTTCAGACAATTCTGGTAACCTTGGTTTTAATGGTCCTGGCAGTGGCTACGTCCCAGGACTATAGTCAGCTGTTCGCAGGATTCGGACCTTACCTAAGGCAACCAGCGGCGATGCGAGACCCAAGATCGAACAGGGGTAAGTAACCGATCCTGTTCGCTCTCTTGCCTTTCAAACTCCTTTAATCGCCTTCCAATATAGCTTTATACCTCTCCCCCTGTCCATTTGACCGACAAGAGCCTTGATTTTAATTAAAACCCGAAGCCTGTCCAATTTTCAATTATTTTCACCGCAGGAATGATTCATGAATTGGCGAATTGGCGGGTAATTAAATTTATGCGCGCGTTCTCCGTGGAGCGTAACATAGCTGCTAAACGAGATTATCTTCGACTGCAAAGGTTCGATCGCGAAATCCGGTGCAGAAATCATGTTCAATGATGAGAAAGTTAAATCGCCGCGATAATTTGGTCGACGTCGAGCTTATTCCGATCTGAGCGTCTACCGGTACGGGTTTATCGGCTCTTAGTTGAGCTACCGACAGATCGTGATTAGTATAATACATCGAGAACGAAGGGAAAGCGATTGTATATATTCCAGATCAATTTCCGACCGTTGCCACTCGATTTCTATAAATATACGAGACGCGGGGCTATTTTAAACCGGGCCAATCAATTTTAGAAATCTCTCGTCGATCAATTTCTATGGCGCGCGTTTGACAAGATGATCGAAGACACGTCGCTCGCTATAGCAATCTCTTTATCGACTCGCGTTCTAAGGTCAATCCTGCTGCTCTGACATTTGCCTGCTCCACGTGCGCCAGCCGATGCACACGTAACCAGGATACGCGATCCTTGCGATCGGTGGAACGCGGCGCGTTTACGCACGGAATGGGTGCCAAGTTCAAACTCACCTACAATAAACAGCGCCGCGAAAGTCCAGCTGACGGTACAACCTGGCGTGCTGAACTGGTCGACTTCTTCTAACCGTGTGTTAGATAACGATTTTTCCTCCTTTCGACTGGTACACCGTGACACACGGTGCCTGCGTCCCCGTGTTTCGTCGCAGATCAAATTTACAGGCAGGGAAAGAAACTCTATTAAATACGTAAAGAGTAATGCTTCATTAGGAAGAAGTAACTGAAAGAACGGTCTATTGTAGCGGCATTAGATAGGTCGTTTGCCTTTCTTAATTAACCGGAACAATTGGTCAGGTGTTCGCCATAGTGAGCCGCGGTTTCGCAATCAGCTTCCCGCGGCGAGATAAGGATCTCGCGGGTAGCTCGTTGCACGCGATTTCCTGCGTTACCGTAATTCTCTATTTCGCTGCGACATCGATTAATAATCGTTCATGCTGCAAATTACTTCCCGATGCGAGCAGATTTCCACTCACTGGATTTCCTTGAGAGCTCCAAGAATGCTGCGTGGCTCGAAAACAATGCACAGTGTGACGATCATTTAACCGATCGATTAACATTCTAGCTCCTGTATGTGTATAATTTCATCATCCGTTTTCCCATCGTTCGCGAAAAAGGTCACGAAGACCACAGGTGCACGGAACGCCATGAAGCATGATTCGTACTTATGCCTTTGGTCGTGATAGAACAATCGGTTGGTTAGCTTGAACCAAACATGGTTGAAGGAAACAGAGCCTCGCAGGGGTTCTTTGATCCAGCCGATCAGCGATCTCGATCGTAGTCAGCGACCGTGAAGGCCAGACCGCTGCTTGCGCAAAGAATTTTGTAATAACCGATTCCTGGTCCGATTTTCCATCCTTTGCCGCGTTTTTGACAAGTCCAGGTCGGTCGACGGATAACGAGTCGGATAACGAGACTTGGAACCGGACAGTCGTGCAATTTCATCGATGCATGGTCTTGCGAGGGAACTGTTAGTCGAACGAACGCGAGCCACGTTGTGACAGACGGCTAACGAGCATGGTTAAAGCGCGTTTATGATTTTTCATAAACACCGAGTTCTCGTGGGAATAGAGAATGTGCCGAGATGCCGTTTTTCATTGAAATTCCAGCGAAATCGGGTCGGCGAGTATAGAGCGGGAATGACGAAAGGGGTTAATGATCGGCTTGATGAATGACACCTGAGGTCTCGCGCGGTAGTCGACTCTCTTTGCCGTGAAGAGAGGCGGTAGATTAATCAGTTGGATGTAATTGAACGACTGTAAGAATCGACGTGACGTTGGTTTGAGGATTGGACAGCTCTTGCCGCAACTCTTGCACTCCCTGTCTCTACTGTTAAATCTACCATGACCGGCAAACGACCGGTGGGTAAGAAAACGAAGGAAAAAGAACCGCAAAGAAAAGACAAGTGGTCAACGCGGAGTTTTTAATTGGAAGTTAGGTGGGTTAAGGGTTTAACGATCCGAAGCTGAAGAATGTGTCAAAGAGCGTTAATTTGGGGTAGCTAGGTGTCAGGAAAAATGAATCAAAGCGAATTCTTCGTGAAGAATATTTTTCCACGGCTTCGAGATTTCTGATGACGATGATTTCTCGTTTAGGTCCAGTGCTGTTCCCTCCGGGTCCACCGCCAAATAGCGCGGACTCCAGTGGAGTGATAGTGGGCGCGAGCGGATACGGATTCGTGCCACCCAACCAAGGTAAATTCTAAGGAGGATTCTAAGGAGAAAAGAGAGAACGCTTTCGTGACGCGGGAAGCAGAGAGAGGCATCCTGTCTGCTCCTAAAACTCAGACCTCCACCAAAGATCACCGCGGCGAGCAGTAACCATTGGGGGTGACACTAACCCCGAGCACTTGTCGTCGTCCCTGTGCACCTAACTTGTGAATAAAACGCTATTTATTTGTTGTCACACACGTCGGATCACCCACCTGCTCCTATCTTCGTTTACTTCATAGCGTTGTTGCGCGCTGCATGAAAATGTCTTTCATTGTTTGTGAATGTTCGATCAATGTTACATCGTGGACCAAGTTCTATCGATATTTATTCATTGACACCTCTAGACCGTGTCAAATCATCGCAATTCGTTCATCGCGTCGTTCATGAAGCGTGACTTACAACTTGGCTTTGGTTTCGATGTTCGAAATTGTCGTTACGATTATGCAGCAATTACCATCATCGCAGTAATCTTCGTTGCATCCTGTCATTTTTAAATAACGAACGAAACCCCGAGCTCCGTCATTTTCCAATTAACCCCGATCACCCTGACCATCGACGAAAGACTCCCTCGGATCCAAGAATCGAACGGAGGTCACGTCCGATCCTTGGTCGCTTCCGTGAAAGGCGTTCTATCTTGAACGTGATCGTGAACTCCTCAAGGCCAGCACTCCTGCCTGACCTCTGTCAAATGTCAAACACTGCATCAGAACGCGGAAGACCGCGATATGTAAACGAGCATCCAACCTTCGAAGCCTCGATTCCATTCCCACGCAAATTCCTCGAGTCACACGAAACCTGTAAATATGGAAACACCAGAACTCCACTTCCGGCTAACTAACTCACAAGCTCGTCACCCGGTCACGCACTAATACGATTTGTATCACTTGTGCTACATCGAGCTAATCAGTTAGGAACGTTTCTTCCATTCTCGAGTGTTCCACAAAATGTACCATAAAATGTTCCACTAACATTTTTGAAACGACGGACGAAAGTCAGCGAGAGGTGGAAGGCGTACAGGTAAGCGGCTCGGTCTGGCGTTTTTATTTCGAAGAACCGAGTAAAAAAAAAGAAAAAGAGAAACAAATGGACAAAGCCCACGAATCGAAGCCGGGAAAACAAACAAGCCACCCCTAAAATCCCCCAAGCTGACGGCGATATTTTCGCTGAAAATGGCGATTCGGTTCTCGCATAAATCACATCACGGAGTAATCCACGCGCAAATGGAAGCACGGAGGGCTTCCTCTTCCGGGATTACGTCGCCAGGATTTTCCACCCCTGGACGAGTAAAAATTCCCTCTCGTCTTTCATTATCGAAATCGCGCCAGGCAATGACGCGTCGCGTGGCTCCACGGGGAATAGGAGAAAAGGAGAGAGAAAGAGGAAGGGAATACCGGTTTCCTCGAAGAAGAGCCAGCCTTGGGATCCACTTAGAGAGCAACGAGACGGGGGGTCAGTGAAAGTGATTTCGTTGGCCTCGTGACTTAAACTCGTTTACGCGTAACCTCGGCTGAGCTACTTCGCGAGGCGTAACAGGTGTTACGAGGTCAGCCGGGTCGGCGACAAGGTCGCTGCTTTCGGTGGTAAGCTGAAAATCGTTCCTCTTGTCGAGGATCAATGCTCCCCGACTTCTCCTTCACGGTCAAGTTCGCGGTTTCAGCTCTCCTTTCTCGAAGGAAACAACTCGAAACGTCCTTCGTGGATTCGGAAGACTCGAAACGTTTCCTTTTCGCAACCACAGACACCGACTAGGTCCCATTACAGGGTTTAAAACGTAGGAAAGGTGGAAAATTATTCGCGGGCTACTTAGGATGTTTCCTAACGGCGAAAGATGGAGTTACGTGAATTTCCTCATAATAGAAATTCGAGCTGCCTTTTGGAGAGGTAGAGAGCAACCCTGAGAGGCGCGTAACGCGGGCAATTTCGAAATTTATAATCGTTAACAAGCGTAATTACACGTCGTTAGGCTCCCGCCGATTCCTTCGCCACGAGCGCGACGACGCAATCCGGATCGTTGGTCTAACGAGAGCCGTGATATAATTTCGAGCAATCGTAACGAGCTGTTATTTAATCGTGAATTTTTAACCGGCGCGGCTTTACGAGCGGAGAGCCCAGCTGGGCGAAGGTCCGCTCCGCGTGCACAGTTTCCAGGAACCGTTGCGCGAAGCACTCGCGCCCGTCATTACGCGTAATAACGGTTAATCGAATCAGAGAATAGGCCACTCGAGAAATTTCCTTTGCAACGGAATTACCGCAAATGTTTGCCTCGTTAACGAAAGTTCATTGAAAAATACCAAGCAGTTTCCGAGCATTACGGGGCGTTCCCGTAAACCTGTTCAGTCGTCGCGAACAATGGAACAATGGGATATCATTCGCGACACCAGGGTACGAACGAATAGAGTAGACGTGTCGGAGGATAATTCTCGCGACGCAAATGTCGAATTATGAACTGGGCCACTGAGGATCCCATATCGGAGGACGAAGGCTGGTGAGGGTTCTGGCGTTTGGGTTCCGTCAGAAACCACGATGGAACCGATGTTTCCAATAGTCCGCTGTGCGGTGAGGAAAACTTCGGTGAAGTTGGCCGACCTGCACCGGGCAGGACCACTCACCTCGTTTCGGTGGTGCCCTTGGGATCCAATGGATTGTGTCCCATGCGTTCGCGTGCATGCCACTGGATGAGGAAGAGTGAGAGGTAATATGAGCCATGGACACCAACGGTTGGATCTCATATACCGCCAGACCTGAAGTGGTCCAAGAGAAATACGTCAATATTGGGTACCTCCCTGAGCGTACTTCTGTGGCCAACATCAGAGTCAAGCGTTGGGTTCACTTCCCCGTTGGTTGGACCATGCCTGTTTCAATGACAGATGAGAATAATATCATCCAACATTTGCCAATATGTCAATAAGACGAGGTATGGCACGAGCCACGCAATAAGTAAAGCAAGCTCAGAAAAGACATAATTCTCATGGATCCAATATCAGGTACCTCCCCGGGGAGTTCTACTATGGCCGACAACGGAGTCTCAACATCAGAGTCAAGCGTTGGGTTCACTTCCCCGTTGGTTGGACCATGCCTGTTTCAATGACACATGAGAATAATCGCATCCAACATCTGCCAGTATGCCAATAAGACGAGCTATGGCACGAGTCACGTAATGTGAGCAAAGCAAACTCAGAAAAGACACAATTCTTATGGATCCAATATCAGGTACCTCCCCGGGGAGTTCTACTATGGCCGACAACGGAGTCAAGCGTTGGATTCACTTCCCCGTTGGTTGGACCATGCCTGTTTCAATGACAGATGAGAATAATATCATCCAACATTTGCCAATATGTCAATAAGACGAGGTATGGCACGAGCCACGCAATAAGTAAAGCAAGCTCAGAAAAGACATAATTCTTATGGATCCAATATCAGGTACCTCCCCGGGGAGTTCTACCATGGCCGACAACGGAGTCAAGCGTTGGGTTGACTTCTCCGTTGGTTGGACCATGCCTGTTTCAATGACAGATGAGAATAATCGCATGCAACATTTGCCAGTATGCCAATAAGACGAGCTATGGCACGAGTCACGTAATGAGCAAAGCAAACTCAGAAAAGACACAATTCTTGTGGATCCCATATCAGGTACCTCCTCGGTTGATGTTCTCCTAAGCTCGAATACAACACAATACTCGTGGATCCTGCTCGCGTGGTCCATTAATGCCCATGAATGGTGACAGTGAAGCGGAAATCTGAGGAACTGTCAGTGATTAACGTCGCGACGCGTTAAGGCAAGAAAACGCGTTAAAAGTGCTGCTTGCCCCGGAGCTGCGAGATAACTCGAGAGATTAACTCGCGGCCGGATAACCGGCGCGAAGCGTAATTTAATTCAGCCGCGCAAAACAGCCGGGCCACGCTCGTTTTCGTTAATGTCAGGCGATGAAGGGGGCTCGTTAATATCGAGATCGTCCATTCCGATGTTGTCTGCGCGTTATTTCACGCGGTTCTAACGAGAATACCCCGTCTCCCTTGGCTTTTAACGGCCAGAGGTATCGGGCTGGCTCTCCTCCTCGCGCGGAATAATTGCGCGGAAGGGACGTAATTACGGGGTGGAAATCGGGGACAAATTCCCGGGAACGGGGAGGGTGTTCCGTGGGGCACGATTTAGGTGATAATGATATAGTTTCGCGAACGTGCGGCCGTCGGTGAAAGTTCGATCGAGAACACGTCTGCGATCGAGAATTGATGGTGCAGCTCGCGAGAGAAAGGTAAACGGGAACTCTTCGACGCACGTGCTGTCCCTCGTAACTCGAAGCGATCGTTAAACTTGAACCACGAGACACGACTGCCTCGATTTCTCTGGTATTCTCCAAACGCGGGTTCCGCGATCGAGCTTGTGTCTACGAGAAAGACTGTAGCATCTGAAACCAACCCTTGCCACTGTAGCGACTATAATTCTCACGCTCGCCGGTAGATGGCTTCATACTCGAAGGCGGTTCGAGGACTTTCTCGCAAGTACTCGCTGACGCCTCCGCTTCCTATATATATAACTTCCAGACCTTGTAATACTAACCCATTAAACGGGGATATTATTGGGGTCTGCTAGGGCAGATTTACCGATGAGTCCACTATCAGGCCCCGGGACAAAAAGCTCATCCCTTCCCCTTTTCCTTTCGTCCCTTCACAAGGGAAAGCACCAAGCAGAGGATACCTGTGCGACCCTGCCGACTTCAACAATCGAGGGGGGAGGAACCCCCCTACACTACTACTTATCTACGAGCACAGTACCTGCACCAAGCAGAGGATACCTGTGCGACCCTGCCGACTTCAACAATCGAGGGGGGAGGAACCCCCTACACTACTACTTATCTACGAGCACAGTACCATACTATACTCTCTCTTCAGTCCTGTGGGGTCGGACATCCTGTGAGGGGTCCTAAATTTTACGCACAGCCTAATGGATCCCGCCGCTGCCTTCTCCCTTCCTCGGTTAACTTTATTGTCAGCGCCGCGGTCGGCCCAGTGTCGAAGGCAACGGGCAGAAAAGCGAGCACTTAACAGTCAAAGGGAGAGAGAATATCGGACGTGGATGAGGTCGAAGGGTGGCCGGGTGACGAGGGTCCCTGTAATTAGCAGCTTTGAAGTGGTCCCAGGCCTGACTTCTCATTACCGGCGGTCAGGTGTCCCAGCGATTACTCGCGGGAACGGGGCTAGCCGGTTAGCCGCGCGATCCTTCGCGAAAATTGCGCGGCAAGTCGAGCAGATTCTGGTGTCTCGTGGCAACGGCTGTCGCGTCTCGCGGCAAGAAGGAGGATCGAAGGGCCGCTGAAGGGCGGGCGTTGTTCAACTAGCAGAGACCCTGGAAATGGAGGAACTTTTGTTTGGAGATCCGTTTGCGTGCGGTGTCCGCGAAAGTTTGCGGTGATCGAGGGTCCCCGTTTGCTTTGGTGGTTTGTGGCGTTGCTCTGGCCGGGTGTTCCGGACGGTACCTTGCGGAAGTTCTGGCGAGGAAATTCGCCGGTGCTTGGGGGAATTTGGGAGAATTCTATTTGATACGGAAGGATGATTGGCGGGATTGGTCTGGTGAGAATGAAATTTCAGAGGAGAAAGCGACGTTAAAAATGTCGCGAGTTTAGAAACGAACGTTTGATCGGTTGATTGATGGTTGCAGTGATTGGTTGGAAATTTCAGAAGCCGGGTAAAATTATTTTTAATGCTCTGTTCCAGCTTTCTACAGGTACTTTTACTATTAACACCGGGCGAAGAAGGTAGAATAGCATTCGGAAGGTTGCGAGTGCTGCGTCATCGCGGATGAAGTAGTATGGCGAGGAGTTCCGGAGAAACCGATGCATCTACAAGAAGGGACCATTTAGAAATCAAGAACTCCGTCTTTGTATTATATTCTTTAAGTATTATCGCTACGTCTCGAGTGCCCGGAGACGTCTCCGATGGCACCCAACGGCACCCTTAGCAGTATTTGTATAAAGAAGTATATAAATCTAATATATCGTTGACGTTTTCTACGACCGGTGTCGATGTATGGCGATTCGTCTCGGCGGAAGCCCGATTAACGACCCAACTTTTTGCCCAATTGCAAAGCAGACTCGCGCAATCGAGGTCTTGTCGCAGACCTTACAAAACAACGTCTGGGACCGTCCGCTGGTAGTCACGTAGCTCTATCGATTAAGAAAGGCGGTTCACGCTATTTACCGTCTACCGACGAAATTGCGAGTGCTCGCTGGATTTCCTGTACACGTAAACAGAACAGATGGAAATCGAGAAAGCAAACGTCAATCATGCCAGCAGTGCGCATGGTACGGTGCAATGTTAAAAGACGCGTGAAATTAGCGTTGTTAATACGCGTAACTTCCGCGTAGGGTTGCCTCCATAGATCATGATACGCGATACGGAAAAACGCGATCTTGGCGTTTTCACGATTCGGCCAACGCGATTTCGCAACCGCGGTGCCACCGGTGGTGCACGCATGCCTGCCTCTGTAATTACGTCACGTCTCGATCGATCGACCGAGTCTCGGCGTACAACCGGGTTTAGTCATGGCTGCACTTGAAATCGAAACGCGCCAAGCATGTGACCAGCCTAGCATAGGCGGGAAAATCGCAGCTCCGTTCGTCGATCGCGATCTGGTTCGATCGGCAGTCACGGTTAATCAACGTAGACCCGAGTACCGATCTCGCATGCGCATAATACGATAAACTTATTTCTCGTTAACCAGTACGCACCTCGTTAGGCCTTACGTCACGATCACGGGGATACACCGACAGGAGGTGAGGCGAGGAATACGAGTAGGTTGTCGTAAATCGAATTTCACGCCGCCTGGAGGATATAATACCTCTATTCCGCGGAGTAACGATACATCACGCGATACTGCGACAAAAAGAAATTGCCACGAGCAGACGGAGAAAGGGACGATCGGCCGAGTTGCGAAATTTCGCGACGTAATGATATTCCTGGCCGATTCGATCGAGGTAAAACCGTGTCTGGCGATAACGAGGCGCGTCCATCGGTAGCCCCGACACGGAACAGCGATTACCTTCGATTATCGAGTCCGATTCGCAAAGACGATCTCGTTAGCGTAATTACGCGGCCAGTGGCTCGGCACGGCGATGGATCAAGCGTGCACGGGAAATTGATCCGTGTCGAAATCGCGAGCACTCGTGCCACTTCGATGCTCCAAGACGTAGTAGATCGCCCAGGTGACGGAAAGGTCATTACTGGACCGTAAAGGCGGGTTACGAGACAGATAGATAGATCTTTATTCGATTTCGCCCCTCTTCCAGTACTTAAGTATTGGGTTGGCAAGAAAGTAATTTCGGTTTGCATCAGTAAATAACGTTATGCTCGTTTAGTTATTCTTTTGTCAATGTTAGAATTTTTTTCTTTTCAGACGTGGTAGTCGATACCTTTAGGTTGCTATTTCGTGAAATTCTTTTCGGTTTGCATCAGTAAATAACGTTATGCTTGTTTAGTTATTCTTTTGTCAATGTTAGAATTTCTTTCTTTTCAGATGTGGTAGTCGATACCTTTAGGTTGCTATTTCGTGAAATTCCGTGTAATTTCGTTTATAACTGTCAGTTCACGGCCAGTCTTAACGTGGAGTGCAAAAATAAGCATTTTCGACACATTTTACTTTTTTATTTTCATAAAGGCAAGAATGCGGCTGAGACTCACAAAGACGTATGAGAAGTTTATGGTGTTGATTGTTTAACAGAACGCACGTGTCAGAATTAGTTTAAAAAATTTCGTTCCGAAGATTTTTCACTGAAAGGTACTCACAACGTTCTAGTCGAGATTTACGCATTTGGTTAAGCTTTTTGCAGATAAGGACCAGAAATTCTGTGAGCGCGGGATCATGAAGTTAACGGAAAGATGGCAAAAGGTCATCGAATAGAATGGAAGATATTTGACCGATTAAAGTTCATTTACTGTATAGAAAAAATTGAGTTTTATTTCACACTAGGAAACCGAAAGTACTATCTTGCCAACCCAATACAATACATCTTCGAATTGAGACTCAAAATTATTTTGCAATAATTTAACGCCTAAGGAATTTGGAGTTCCGTGCGTTTGCTGGGGATCTGGAAAAACATTGTAAACTATTTATTATCGTATATACCATTCCACGTATATTCCACGTGTCTCTAAAACTACAGCAGAGAGAAATATTTTATTTACGCAAAAAGTTTCCAAGGTTTCGATAACGTAATATCTCAGTAAGCATAAGAAGCGTTTGAAGCTACCGTGTTACGTGCTCCAACATTCACAAGCGCTGAATCTCAAATGAATCAGAATTTCCGAGTTACCTAATGTCCATAGCTTAACAGCTAGCGCTACCACCAGTGAATCCAGAATTATTCCAAGAATAATTTTACGAACGGAATCTGTTTCCACAAAGGCGGATTATAAATGGAACGCTGTGATTGGTTTCTATAGAAACGATTGCTTTCCAAAGCGACGAGGATGATTCGTCGAAGTCTTTAAGCGGGTTCACGCGAAACTGCGGAGGCTACTTAGCAAAGTCGCGTAGCCTGTGCTTGAATTTATCGCCTGGAAGAGTCGTAAAGAGGCGCAGCGAGGAACGGTCGGGCAACATCGACGACATCCGTTCGATGGAATCGTAAAGCAAGATTGATTCCCGACGAGTGTATCCAACTCCTCGACGCGGCCGGCAACGAGTCAAGAATTAGACGGCTTAGCAGGATATTCGAAAGCGTGCGGAGAACGTTAATGCGTCGTTCCATCCCGCGGGGAACCGAATCCACTGCGTTCTGCACGCCTCCCAGGAAGCCAGTGGCTGAGTCAGCGCGGTTAATCTCCCTTTCCCTCTTTTTCCCTCGTGAATGATTAACGAGGCGTCCATTAGATCATTAAGAGTTGCCTCCATCTTGCGCGCATGGACACTACGCAGTCTTAATTACGAGTCACTCCTCGAGGAACGCGTCCGCTCGTCTGATCACCGATGTCCATATCTACTGATACCGATATCGCTACGTACGAAGACTACAGTTTCTGTCAATCATACTAGCTGAAGAGTATGCATAGTCATTTACGTATATTATAGTAGTATGGACAATAATTATCAGTATCTATTTACTGGTAGTGTTCGCCGCACAGATTTACCGTGCTCCTACGAACGCTATAGTATACTGATCGGATACCGCTATACTGAACGACTACAGTTTCTGTCAATCATACCAGCTGAAGAGTATACATAGTCATTTACATATATTACAACGACATTGACAATAATTATCAGCATCTATTTACTGGTAGTATTTGTATTACGCATTGACCGTGCTCCTATGAAGACTATAGTATACAGAACAGATATGGCTATATAGAGCGATTAAAGTTTCTGTCAACCATACTATCTGAAGAGTATGCGTAGTCATTTACATACAGTATAGCAGCATTGACATCAATTATCGGGATCTATTTATTGGTAATATTTTGATTGCGGATTTACCGTGTTCCCATGAAGACTACAGTATACAGAACAGATATGGCTATATAGAGCGATTTAAGTTTCTGTCAACCATACTATCTGAAGAGTATGCGTAGTCATTTACATACAGTATAGCAGCATTGACATCAATTATCGGGATCTATTTATTGGTAATATTTAAAATGCAAATTGACCGTGCTCCTATGAAGACTACAGTATACAGAACAGATATGGCTATATAGAGCGATTAAAGTTTCTGTCAATCATATTAGTCGAAGAGTATGCATAGCCATTTACATACAATATAGCTGCATTATCAGGATCTATTTGCTGGTAATATTTAGAATGCAAATTGACCGTGCTCCTATGAAGACTACAGTATACAGAACAGATATGGCTATATACAACGACTACAATTTCTGTCAGCCATACTAGCTGAAGAGTGTACATAGCCATTTACCTCCATTACAGTAGCATTGACAGCAATTATCAGCATCTATTTACTCTCAGTATTTGCATTACGGATTGACCGTGCTCCTATGAAGATTACAGTATACAGAACAGATATGGCTATGTACAATGATTAAAGTTTCTGTCAACTATACCTGCTGAAGAGTGTGCATAGCCATTTACATACAATAAGGAGCATTGACAACAGTTATTAGCATCTATTTACTGGTAGTATTTGCATTACGTATTGACCGTGCTGCTATGAAGACTACAGTATTCAGAACAGATATGGCTACGTACAATGATTAAAGTTTCTGTCAACCATACTAGTTGAAGGGTGTGCATATCAATTATTTATAATACAGCAGTATTGACAACAATTATCAATATCCATTTACTGGAGGTATTCACAGTACAGTTTTACGGTAATCCAATTAATACTGCAGTAAACATGTCTGATATCGCTCCATTCAAGGTTTACTGTAACTATGAACCAACAATAGCTGTATAGTATTCACAGCCATTTTAATATATTATAGCAGTATTGACAATTATCAGCATCTCTTTACTGGAAGAATTGCCGTACAAATTTACCATGTTCCTACGATTGCTATAGTACACAGACTAGATATAGCTATACAAAACGACTACAGTTTCTGTCAACCATACTAGCTGAAGAGTGTACATAGCCATTTACCTTCATTACACCAACACTGACAACAATTATCAGGATTTATTCATTGGTAGTATTTGAATTATGGATTGACTGTGGTCCTACGAAGACTATAGTGTACAGAACACCTATGGCTATATACGATTATAGTTTCTGTCAACCATACTAGCTGAAGACTGTACATAGCCATTTACCTCCATTACGGTAGCATTGACAGCAATTATCAGGATCTATTTACTGACAATATTTGTTATTCAGATACTACTTCAGAAATAGCATCTACCGCCTATTTGGCATTTTCAAAAATCCGAAGTTCGTGAGTTTATACTTATTCAGATTTTCCGATTTTTCGACAAGAGGGATTTCGACCTGGAAAACATGATATCCGGGATGTCGTATCGTTTTAATCTCGTTCGAGGCGATAGAAACTTGCGAAAGGAAAACGGTTGTAGCGGAGTATCGAATGACTAGTGGCTAAGGTCTCGTGACGCATAGTCCACTATACTGCGGGTCGCAGAATTGGTAAAAGTGCGATAAAAGTGCGATTTGCTCGGATAATATTCGCGTTGCGGAGGTTTCGGAATCACGGCTGACCGAATTATCCCGATCTATTGGAAAAACCGCACTTCTATTTCTTCCAGCGTTCTCGTTGCTCGATTTTCATGCTACGAATTTTACACCGACTGTAACTCTCTATTCGACATTCTCTCCGCGATCTTACGTCACAGCCGGCACACGCGTGCAGGTACACGTAACGATAGACACGGGGGCAATCTCGCGGAAGAAAGCGTAGCACGGTGAACCGGAAGCCGGATCGATACGATTACGCGAAATCGAAGTGATTACGATAACAATGGCGGCGGGAGAGAAGGAGGTTAATAACGGAAGGCACGCGTGCGAGGGAAAGCAACAATCGGCAATCAAAGGCGGTCCGTGTCCCGACTGTAAACCCACGTAATTACTCGAGCTGGTCGAAACAACCGGGACTGGACTTTCCGTGGGCTGACGTCGAGTTATGTCATCGCGGATCTACTTTGGCAATCGCTATCATAGCTTGCAGCCTGTCGGACAAACGGCCAATCGATTATCGTCACCGGCCTGCATTACCCTGGTTTCGCCTGCAACGAATTTATCGGGAAGCCCGGCGAATAAGTAAACCGGCTGTTTGGCCCTGCTCAAACTTCCCTGATCGGATTATGGGCCGGTGTCCGGGACATTACGCCGTGGTTCGCCAGCCGAAATTACGTTCCGAGTTTAGATCGACTTCCAACGTCACCTCGCGAAACTACGGGAGCATGAAGTTGCCTCTGCAAGCACTCCGACGCGATAAGGTGAAAACGACGTTACTCTTCCATGCAACGGCACAACACGCCAGTTTTTGCGCCAATTTGCCCGTCTGTGCTACCATTAATCGCCATGGAAAGCAAAATCGGGCATGCGTTATTGCGTAAGAATTATGAATATTGAAACGACTCCCTGTTAATTAGTCTCAGCGTGCTCTGCGTTGCATCACGCGTTTCTATCCGAGTAAACTGGTTACACGCAAAATCGGCAAAAGGAAGATCGAAACTTTCTTCCCAGCGCGATACCGATCCGGGGAAGAAAAATTCGGCTATTGCGCAACGTTCTCGTCACAGAGGCTGGTCCAACTGCTTTCGTTACTTCGGCCAATGGGACCGTGCTCGCGATAGCCACGCGAAGAATGTTCACGGATTATCGCACCAAACTCTCGCCGACCGCTTATTAAATCTCCTATTACATAACGTAATTAGTCGCACGTGGTTTGACGCGGACCGCGTGACTACATGACTAGCCGTGCGTGCAACGCACTATGGAAATGTCGTTAAGGAGTCCGTGTCGCAACCCGGTCACTTCCGGTACGCCCCCGTTCCTGTACCCTCGCCAACTCGAATTTTCATGAATTTCCCTGAATTCCTTGCAAAATTACGATAAAGAGCAACTTTCATTGTCGTGACATGTCCTTTCAACCACCTGCGCAGGAAAGACGTGCCACGCACGTCGTAATGATTTCGTGGCAGAATCGCCAACCACGTGGTACACACGTCGTCAGGCAATTGTGAAAGAAACACTGGACTATTCTGTGAATTTCTTGCCAGTGCAAGTGGTTAATCTTTAATTCGTAAACCAATTTACAGCAATTCGGTTGAGGTTAGGTTCGGGTCAGGTGGAAGCTTTGGACTATCATTCGGTGAAAATCGTGCAGGATGCAAATGACCGTGCTTTAGACGGCAAGAGTCGGGAATGAAAGAGATTATTGTTCCCGAAAGAGTATTTTCCGAGACACAATGGCGCATTCGTCGAAAAGTCGATGAACCGTGACGCGGAATTGGGTCTCGCCGATTTGGAAACGCCGTTTCCGCGGCGTTGATCTATTTCCGTCGATGCGTTTACCTCGGTACACGCGTATCGAAACTCAGGTAGGAGGACGCTGCAGAGTTAGCAGAGACCAGAACCCTGAAACGCGTACCTTTCTCTTACCATCGTGGAGCAGTATCGATTCAACCGATCTCGAGGAACTCTGCAACGCTCGCCAACAGGTGCCACTCGAGGTACAGAGCGATCGGGATCTGTACCCTTGGAAAGATTTTCGGCGGGAAAAATGCGATTCGAATTAATCAGGTATCGGTAATTAAAGCCTCGCTGCCGGTCGGATTAGCGTAATTCCATTACCGTCTGCGAGTCGAAAATTGGATTGCAGGTATTCACGGTTCTCGGCTCGAGAACAGATGATGTTCCCGCGCGAATGATTAGCCTGAATCGTAGTTAAGGCCGCTCACCAGTCCGGAAGACCGTCAGTTACCTGTATCGTCAGGTCGACGACATGAAATCACGTTAGCGAAACGGCGAAGCCCATCAGACAGTTCTGGGGTTCGAAGTGTGGTTCTAGGGTCAGCCTTTTAAGCCCTTGACGCGATTACGTCCATTTTAGGAAAGCATTAGGCGGTCTCTTCGTCATCTTTTTACCGTGAGTATCTGCCAGTGCGACTCTGGTAGACTCGCAGCGTTGTGAAAATTGATGAAAAATCAAGGGAATGCAAGAACGTACCTCGTTGACGTATTCGACGAGAAAGCCAAACGTCTTTCGTCGAGCACGCTCCATTGGTCCCACCGAGATCGCGAGAGTAACCAATCCTTTTCCACCCCTGGTGTTCAAAGGGACCGGAAGGGGGCAGAGCAGAGGGCGGGAATGGTTCAAGCGGTCGGGAGAAAATCCGCGAGGCAGAAGGGCCGAATTCATTATTAAAAAGCCGAAGAGAAGGCTGCCGCCCCTTTCATCTTCCCTTCGGAAGCCAGTGCATCAATATTCAAGCGGCGATGCGCCTCTTCGTATCGCGACAATGTCAGGTAGTTTACTTTATATTTCACAACACCCCGCCATCCATCCAGTTTCCCTCCATCTGCATGGTTATAAGATCCTTATCGCGTCTATTCAAAGGCCGCCGCGCGAGCCTGCGAAAATAGAGATTCGGTTCGGCCTCCCTTCCGCCTTTTCTCCCTTTTTCCCTTTCTCTTCTCTCATTGCTCGCTCTCGAGCAAATCCTGACGGGGATCGCTTCAAAGGGACCCCCTTCCGGTCCTCGCTCTGGCCCGTGATCTCCACTCGATTTCGTGTCTCGAATCGAAGATCGAAGGGTAGAATACCCCCGACCTTGAGAACCTTGTCGCTCCCCGTTCCTCGTCTTCTTATTTCGCTCCTCTGCCGAACTGCGAGCCAGTCTGACCGAGAGATGTTGGTCCATTAATTATTCGATCGGTTAAACATTCATCCGCGACAGACGCTGGAACTCGAAGCGAGAATATTTTATAGGCCCCTTCGCGGATACACGCTGCAAAGCCGAGAGTATAAGAGAAGCACTCGGATGATTGGACGTCAAAACGTCGCCCTGGCGACTCCTACGACGACGCGGAATCCGCTTTGCAATCTAGCCTAATTGAATATTCGTAAAGCGGAGTGCTTAAAAGGGAACTCGAGGACGAGTAATCGGGATTACTCGAGGGGAAGGTAGTAGCGTGCTGTACGACTTGCTTTCGCGACTTTCTCCCTTTCCGCTGAATTACGCTCAACAGGCGAATCCACGGTTCCAATGCTACGCGATTTCCACGTAACGCCTCTTCGAAAATTCCCAGAATCTCCCGTACGAGCAACCTGCAATCGATCCCCGCGAATTCTCGAAGGAGCACTTGCACGAATTTGCCGGAGAGACGCGGAACCATCGAGAGGAGTCGCGTTGCGTCGTGAATCGAGCGGAGAAACGGTCGTTTCGGGGCCTATTTGAAACCAGAAACGAGGTAAAGTAACGCCACAAGAATTAAGCGTCGGCTGAAATATTTTCCAGTTAAACCAGGGTCGATAGGAACGCGGGGACCGTTAACCTCTCGATTTAAGATCCGAGAATTCGCGGGGACGTTACACAGGCGTAGCTCGGATTCGAAGGAACGGAAATGTCCGCGTGGAATTCGGTTGTCGCGGGGTTTCCGCGTTCCCCGTGGAACGGGTCGCGGATCCCGTGTCAAACGCTCGTCCCCGGCGATCGGAGAGAAGGAAATTTACGACGACAATTAGCACGGCAACGTTCCGCGAGCGTTTAGTTGAATTTTAGTAGCCATTATCGTAGTTTCCGCGACGTGGGCCTCGTCCTCCCCCTCGACGAATTTTTACTGCGAACCCCGGTCCGCGTATTACCTTCCCTCATTGGCCTTTTACGAGGAGTAGTCGCACGGATCAGGGGAGAGACGAGGAGAGACAAAGAGAGACTACGTACGAAGAAACCACGGAGAAGCAATTAGTCGTAAACGTCCCTCGCCGCGTGCCATTGCGGCGACGATGATTGCTTTCGCGTCCGATGATCGAGCGTGAAATCACCGGTGTTTCTCCGCGAAGAAATCGCATATCCTCCTTCGCGCATCCGCGAAATCCGTGCGAACATATACACTCGTATTCAAGGTCGTGCTTGGTCGCTGAGAAAATGAAATTTCGGCGTGTCTTTGCCATTCTCCCCCGTTTACGGAACAGCGATTATGTTGGAACTAAAACGATTACAGCGCGACTCTACCCCACGACGAGACCGAGAAACACCGATCACCCCGTTTCTCGAATCTTAGAACGTACTAACCCCCGCGAGATCAGCACCCTCGTGCACGCGAGTCCCGCGTCGCGGCGCTTAACGAGGTTCCGGGAACGAGGCGCGGAACGCAACCCTTTTCCGGCGACGCCGATGGCGCGCGGTTAGTCTGAGCGGCACAGGCCGAACAATAAACTGGTTTATTATTGGCTAAACGGCGTATCCAAAGCTGCGGAACGCGATATTACGGCATTACGGTGGTACGATTGACTAAATCGTAGCCGGGTCCTCGTAACTCGGGATTAGGGCGAACGGTCGGGCTTAAATCGGTTATTACGTCGCGTTACCTAACCGTAAATCCTGTCTAACGTTATTCCACGGCCACGGAAACTATAGAGGAGGAACAAAGAAACTCGTTTCTTCGTTCCTCCCGTCGCGGACGCCTCCTCTCGATGGAGATCGCTCCCCGGGTAGACCTACACCCCCGGTCGTTTTCTCCCTCCGCGAGAGTAAGCAAACAATAATAACATCGTCGCTGAACGTGGCCGGGGAGAAAAAGCGAAAGAAAATACACCCCTCCGGGGACAATTTATTAATATCACTGGAAGTGATTAGAGCTGAGTACACGGGGCTGCGCGGCGATAAGGGTGCCGTTCGCTCTCGTTTGTCGTTGGATATACTTATTGAAGACCTGACACGGACGTTTTTATTACGCCTCTTTCGGGTGATCCAGATAAATGTGGCTGCCTCGGTGAAAAATATTTCCGTAATATACCGATCGTTATTCTTCCACGGAACGGAATGCGAGGAATGCGATCGTCTAAGAAGACCGCGCGAACGCGGTTTGGATCTCCCGTTGGCAACAAATTTTCCTATAAATAACACACGCAGGATCGTAGAGCCCGCCTGGATCCCCGAGCGAAGTAGACGCAGACGTACGTAGTCCGGCCAGCGACCACCGGCATCCACTGAAAATTGTCCCGACGGTCCGCGGCTAAATATACGCGACGGCGCGCCAGGGAACGGTTATTGCACGCAGACAAGTAAATATTATTAAAATATTCATGACAAGTGCAAGATGAAAACCGCGGGCCGCGTTTCTAAACACGGAGAGACACTCAGACGAAACCGGCCACTCTCTGACCGGCGACCCTTTCTTTCCCCTTCTTTCTCCTCCTTTTTTCTATCTCGCTTTCCCTCCCAGCATACCGTCCTTCCTTCTATCACGCGAGCAACTTCTTTATTTTTCCGTGCCCGGTATCGCGTACGCAGCGCTCTATACAGCTGCTGCAGCTACGCTTTATCTGCACCACTTTTACGGCCGGTTTTACGATACTTCTTTGTTTCGCTGAGCGTTTTCCCCCGGGCTGGATAATAAAAAAAAAAAAAAGAACGGAAGAAGGAAAGGAGAAGGAGGAGAAAAAATGGCGAACGAAGGAGGAGAGGATGAGCGTGAGGCTGGAAAAGGTAAGGCAGATAAAAATTGGCCACCCCGGCGAGTCACGCGGTATCTCGTGCCGCCCCCGCACGATTTCCGGCCGTGATCGATGCGTTAATGGGTTAACGACCACGGGAACACCGTCTGGAGAGAAATTATTTTCCCATTTCGCGACCTCTGCTCCCTCGCTTTTTCCCGCCGTCAGGAGAGCTCGCGTTTCGACAGCTCCAGACGCGCGATGGAGAATTAATGGCCAACTTTTCAACTGCCGAACTAACCGTCGCCGTGCTCGGGAATAACGGCAGCACGTATACGATTCTTCGTGCACCGAGAGGATAATAATTAGCGTGCTTCGTTGGGAACGAGCCTTTCTCTCCTCGAGTAGACGAAGAAGGAGGAAGGAAAACGGGATAGGAAG
>NW_016908985.1:6343-48965 GCF_001483705.2 Eufriesea mexicana | reverse complement strand
GCGTCGTTTCGTTCCGTTATCGTCGAGGATCAACGATTCGGAAAGATCATTCGTTCGTCCGACCGAGTCCGTCTGGAGAAAAGGGAAAGAAAGGGGGAAAGGAAAAGGGACAAAGAACGGAGAAAAAACTGAGAAAACGAGCGATATCAATTCCTCCGCTTCCAACCGCTCCTTCCCCGCTGCTTCGGCCGCTATCAAAGCAACGGGGGCGGAGCAGACGGCGTCGTCGAATATGGGCGAAAAAAAGAGAGTAAACTTAATTCACGAGACAAATGGCGTGCCGTGGATTTGCCAGGGAAATTGTCTCGGGATCCCTGGAGAGGCGCGGGAATAAGCGGACGGTCTTGGATCGAAACCCGATTGCTGGCAGAGCGCGTGGCGCGCGGCCTCTCGCAGGTGCAACGAGGAAGACGTCGCCCCCGAGGAGGATCCGGTCGACGAACGTTCAGCCAACGTTATAATTAAGCACTAACGAAGATCGAAACGAGCCGCGTTTACGGGGACCCGTTCCGGAAAGGAGAACAGCCGGCGCGAGCTTATTTATGCAAATTGGGTCCACGGGAAATTTTGTAAAAGCCACCCCCTTGGCAGTTCGCAAGGATAAAGAAGGACGGGTCGAAAGTAGGGTGATATTGGCTTCCTCGAGGATTTATTAATCGCCGATGAAGAAGACTTATTCCAGCGTACCAGATGATAGGGAAACGTATTCCTCGAGGGCCAGAAGTTGGCCGGGAATGTTGTTTAAAGAAGGTACTTCCACCAGGGGGGTGTATTTTTACGTACTCGAGCATCTGCAGAGGCGGAAAGACCCGAGGAGGACCGGAGAAGTAATCAATTTGGAAGAGGCAGACCGTTCAGAGCCAGGATGGAGTCTACTTTGCGCGAAGGAGAAGTTTCGGGAGAGAACGATCCGCGCGGAATCGTAACAATATGTGCCCCGCGATTTCGGCCGATTCGAGAAAGACGGTGGAAAAAAAGAAGCAAGGCAATTCTATCCGTCGTAATGGTATGTATTATTCACATCGATAAACCGAATCGAACTTCCTGCAGGTTCGCGACGCCGCCGTTCCTTTCCACCCCAGTGGCCCGATCCACCCCCCATAAAGAAGTCGAGTGCTCTCTCTCGGCAATGGCGAAACTTTGATCGTATCGTTCTCGATATTCTCGCGTATCTCGCAGCGCGATACCCTGCGTTAGAAGGTACTAGTTACAGCGGCATCCCTCGGTGACTCCCCGTGCTCATCCATCACCGGGAAGGTTCCATAATTTATAATTATGCTCGATCCATTCCACCCCGTGCGTCCTACACGCGGGTAAATCGAAATATCGCCGCGCTGGAAGATAGCGCGATTTCGGGGTGGAAAAAGCGCGAGGAGTCGCGGAAAATGGCTCCGCTCGTGTCTCGCTCCAACGTGCGCGAGAAGAGGGGGGAAACATCGATTCGGCGGCGGTGGAAAGGGGGACGGACAGGTCTCGCACGGTGTACGAAATGTACGCGAAATAGATCGCGCGACGAGGGTGGAACGCGAGGTGGAGAAAGTTGGAGAGAGAGGGAGACGGTATACATAGGCGAGACTTTGTTCGCGACGGTGACAAACGCCCGGCAAACACAGCGACGCGGAGGGCGTGCGAGGTCGCCGCCAGTCGGCTGCGCCGGGTTAAACAGCGGCCACGGTCGGGGTGAAAGAGAAACTAGAGGAAGGTGAGCGCGCGGCAGGCGGCGAGGTAAGGAACGAGAGCGAAAGGAAGGTCGAGACTGGAGAGAAATCGACGGGGGCGGAGAGAGGGGACGATCGGTTGAAGGGTTGAGGCACGAGGTTAGAGACCCAAACGAGGGAAAGCAGGCAAAACGGCGAAGAAAAATGGTCCTCGGGCAATAATCCCATGGGCTGTTACAGACGGACTGGAAAAAACACGAGATATCCCGGTGACGAGATGCTCCCTCGTAAGTAACCGTCTAATACGAGCGCAGACATTGATTACGCGGAGAAAGTATGCGCGTATATTTTCATAGAAGCCCAGGCATAGATTAGTAGGAGCCTCGATGGAATAAGAGCGCAAGAGCAACTTGCCGAAACACCTAGCGAAAAATCGCCCGGCACCGTCTAATACCACATTCCGGCGTGCTATTATTCCACGGAGGCAGCACAAACACAGACGCATTAATTTTTTTCCAGCTGGCCGGCGGGACGTGGGGAAACAAAAGGCCGTGGAACCGCGCCCGAAAGGTAGACGGAACGCGCGCCGGTGCGAGAGCGAGCGAAAGACGCTCGGGAGCAGGGGGGTGGGCTTGGGTGGGGGTTGGGCGCCGTCCGACGGCCACGGCCACGACCGCGGGGGCTACGGCCGGCCCGGGCGAGACATTGAACTCGTTGCAAGGGAGGACGGGCAACGAGCATCGATTCGTCTGCTCCAGAAACGAACGCTCTCTCTGCCACCCGCACCCTCTGCGCCACCCCCTGCGCCACCCCCTGCGCCACCGCCGCGTGGCGCCCCCAACGAGTCTACCTAGCCGCGCGCTTTCACCGTTACCGGGCGAACCGAGAGAAACCGAGGCAGAGGGTGAAAGGGTGAGAGCGAGCGAGAGAAAGAGAGAGAGAGAGAGAGCGAAGAGGCTGCCCGAGGGGGCGGCTGGGGTGGCTGGCTCGACGGGGCTGCAGCCTCGTGACACGACCGGGCAACGTGACACGCTCGTTTATTCGATCAACCCCTCTCGCGTGCACGCCCGGCACCCGTGGGCGATAATTCGCGCGGCTACGCGATAACGATCGATATCGCGACGCGAGGTGTGTCTTTCGTTTCCTCGTGCTTCTTCGCCGAGCCACCCCTTCGGCGCAGCCAGCACCGGGGATGGCGCGGCTTTGTGTGTCAGTAACTCTTGCAGCCGGCAAAGTTGCCGACGGAGTTCGCGGAAAGTTGCTAATGAAAGAGGGTTGCGCGCGTGTAGACGCGCGTGCATAGTTGAATTTCCCCGCGATGTTTATGCATGCTCCGCGCCGGGGCTTTGGCGAAATTCACCGCCAACTCCGCGCTGTTCCACTTCGAGAGATTTGGCCAACTCCGCGTATACCGTACCCTCGCTATCTACCCTGCGAAACCTAAGTTATTCTAACTAGCCATCCCGGAACTTTTTCATATCGCGATACGGCGATTCCATTCCATCGCGAAAGCGTGGCCCGACAGCGAGGGAAACACCGAAGATAATCTGGATCGAATTTCCCGCGGAGGAGACTCTCGGAGATACAGCCGGGTAATAGATATTCGACGTTTGGACCGGGATAAACGAGCACTCGGCGTAACAAGTGGGCCGGCTTTATCCAGTCCATCTTATCGAATGGTCGATTTAGTTATGGTTATGTTAAGGGGATGTATCTGCATAAACGCCGCGGAGTCGACCCGTTATCCCCGCGTAAACAATAAATAAACTTCACCCTACGGAGCGAACCCCCGGCGAACCTGCCAGTCGGCCTTCTTTGTCGACGTCTCCGCGGCGTCGCCGTTCTTTGGAAACTTCTCGGCCACGTTTTCTCGTTACCGCGTGGCCCCCGTATCTCCCGCGTCCCTTTTGCGGCAGCTACAGCGGCTACATAAACGTTATGGTCTTAAGGGGCTGACGCAACCCCTCCTAGAGCCGTGCAGAATTCCCGAAACGTGCCGTCTTTCACGCGATAAGGGCTGCCGCGCGATAAGATTTTTTTTATGGCCACGCTTTTGTCGGCCTGACCGTATATTCACGGCCCCGGAACAAATCAGCCCTCGATCGTGGCGCCGTGTAGCCACATGCGGGCGGTGGCGGGGGTTTAATTGCGTTACGATCGAACCTTCCTCTTTCACCACGCTCCGATCACGACCATGGCAGATGGACGAATCCTTCAATGGGAATGGCCGAATTTAGAGATATCGGGGAAGAAACTACGCTGACCTTCTTTTCGTTCGCGCAACTTCCCCCAATAACAATTTCGCCGATCGAAGGGCGAGAGGAACAAGAAATTTCCCTTCCACGCCGTTCCAAACGAGTCGAACTAAACGATTACGAGAAGGGGTCCCGACATCATCAAAACTTAAAAGCGATAACGAGTGTGAGAAGGGGGCGCGAGCGCAGGAGGGGTCGGAAGATTCAATTTCGGGGCCGAGTCGATCTCCGTCCCAACGACCGGTCCTCGTCGCGAGCATAATGTCCGTCGACCTCGCGTTTTGGATTGCATTTAATATTAATTTGCCGAACGCGTCGCGAAGTGGCAGCCTGTTTCCCTGCTCCGAGCAGGGATAAAGATATTGCGGTCGTGTCCCTCCATCTGCGTCACGTACCCCCGCGTGGGTGAACGCGGTGATATAAAGAGACGCAACGGGGATCAAGCCGGTCAGAGGGAGTGTTCTCCGCAACAGTTACAACGTCTTGGTCTCCGCCGGTTCACCCATGGGAGATGGCCAGGAGACTCGGAGACGCGGCACCGTACGAACGGTTACGTCGACGTGTCCAGTCATGCGGGAATTATGGGCCCATGGTCATTTGTACCGAGAGGGAAGGACAGGATAGCCGAGTTACCGTTCCGACTTGATCGTTTGCGAATAATTTATTGCTCCTCCATCGTGATCGGCTGCTACCCCGATGGACCAGCTTCCCTCCTGGTACATCATATTGTTCCCGTAATGGGATGCTCGGACTTTCGGGTGAACGACGCGGATCGGTCAAGAATTTGATCAGCTGGTTTTCAACGATTCGAGGGAGAAGTTTGGCCTTCTGCGACGCCGTGGGACCGAGTCCGACAGCCGTTTCCTTGCGTCTGTCACCCCACGTTTGATTAACCGCCCTTCTTAACCGTCTTCTCCCTGTTAGTAAATCATCCGGCTTCAACCGACCCGATTCGCCCCGGTTAGACGGTCTCTAAAGCGCAGCTACAGACCAGGCGTAAAACCACTGCTCAGTCACTCGGCTGGCTCGATAAACCGTCGAGGATGATCGAAAGCTTCCTCGCTGCACTGCTATCCGATAATCCCAGCGGCGCGATTTCGGATTAAAATTCGCGGCGCCGGGGGGGATCGGTACATCACGCGAGCAACTCCGTTATTGGCCAATAAAACGCGTCCAACGAACGCGCTTACTCGCGGAGTCTTGGGTTAATAATCGCCTTACCCGCGTCGATCCCGGGTTCCGCTCACGGATTTACGGCGACTTCGTATCGTCCTCGCGCATCGATAGCAGGCTGATCATAAACGACCACCGCGAGCGGAGGGGCGGGGGGCTGCGAGGAGGCTGGTTTATTAATGCAAACTCTTGTTACCCCCGTGTAAAGTCGTAAAGTGTACGGCTTCTGCAGCTACGCGCCGTGGCGCCCCGTTGTAACGATCAATACCTCCTCGGCTTTACAATCGCGCGAGCCCCACACTGTTCAACGGCTCCCTGCCTCCCTGCCATTGTGTAACGCAGTGTCACACGATATTTCCTTAATTCCCTTATTTACGAGCCACCTCGAGATCGAGACACTCCACCGGCTCTGATAATCGACCCACCCACGGTACGCCGCTTCTTCGAACGCGTCCTCGTTCGTCCTTCTTCCTAACTTTATTCCCCGTTTTCCCTCCGAATCTCCAGTTCGTGCTCGAACCACGATCAGAAGCCCAAGTCTCGCGATTTTTACGATCGTTTAAACTCCCCGACGGGGCCCGCCGTTTGCTTCGAACGCGGAATGGAGAATAAACCGCGAGCCGAGAGTGAGGGAGGGGGCGGGGGACGTTAAGCCAATGGGTTAAACAGATTTAAAAAGCCTGAATGGGGACCCGTTCCGGATCCCCGCGGGAACTTCCGCGACGGCCGATAAGAACGGCATAATAGACGTCGAAACGAACCTTTGCCGGATTTTCCACGGGGTGTTCCCGTCTCCTCGACCACCCTCGGCGGCCGGGGCTGCGCGACAACGGGGAGGCTCTTGGACCCTAAATCCCGCCGGAACCCCCGCCGCGATCTCGACGACGTTCGTCCTCCGACCTTCCATCCGGCTCTTCCGCCGGCTGCCTTCTTCGCCGGATGTTTCGTCGAACGGTTATCGATCATCCGGGGGCCCTGCACTCGGGGTTGCGAATTTTCTGTCGCTCGAACCGCCTTTTTGCCGCCACTTCTTTCTCCCCGCCGCGCTATCGATCATCCCTCCGCTGCGTATCGCGATTTTATCCAATAAAAGGTCGAAGTATCCAGCAAGGGGGGCAGGAGCGGCACGATAACTCGCGGGATCGACACCAGCGGGGCTGTCTTCTTTAATTTAAATTCCTGCGCGGAAGGCAGAAAGGAAAAAATGAAGACGAGCTGGCAAGTAGCAATCAACCGGCTGGAATTTCACCGAAGGAGCCTCGCCGACGATTTCCCACTTTCCAGGGGTCGCTTTTACGTCCCCGTCGGGGGTGAAGCGGTGGAGGGTCGCGTTACGGAAAGTGTATAAAATTCCATGGAAAACTGGCGGGGCAGGGGAACGTTAAAACGGCGAGGCGCGGTTCGCTGTTCGCCTTTCTTCCTCGTCTCCTCGCTTCCTTCGCCCTTCGTCTATCAGCTCGATCGTAAAGAAACGGAGTGGCAAGCGTTTGGCCGTATAGGAGGATTTCCGCGCGGTAGAATCTTTCTCCTCGATAAAACGTGTAACATTAATGAGGCTGTAAAAATAAATCCGACGCTATCGTCAGCTCGACCAAGCCGGCGCTATGGACTCGCCTAACCGTCTACTTTGGCAAACCCGTAACGGCGATCTCCCTTCGATCGTCGAAACTGCGCACCCCCGGGTGGGGCGGGAAACATTTAAAACTCACGGGGACCGTCGTTAAACTGGATAATTCAATTTCCGTCGGCCTAGAGAGTTCGCGACGCCTCGGTATCGGGAATAAAATCAACCTTGAAAGCTTCGACGGAAGGAATCGGGGACAACGACGAACCGCTACTTTCGTTTCTCAATTACCACTGATTGGATTTGTCTCCTTGTCCCGTTCGCGCGTCCAACGTCGCCCCTTTGCGCCTATTTATTTATCGGCTCGAGCGACAATGCCCGTCCGTGAAAGGAACGAATACTTGCCGACAAGAACCTTCGGAAAAGCTCAATCGATGGAGCAAGCAAGACCTGGTCTCCAATTGTCGCCGTTAAATGGTTCGCGTTGCCTTCGAACCGAGAATCTCGAGTCAAAGTCTCGCGATCGAGAAGAAAGTGAAAGAAAATTCGGCGACATTCGTATGAACATTTTGCTACAGGATCAAAGGTATCAGGAGATTCTTGGGACCTGCAAGTAAGCATCTACTCAGGATTCCATGATCGAGAAATGCTTGGGGAAGCAAAATTTGGTGGAGAGCAAAGGCGCTAGAGGCTTCGTGCAACTTGGAAATAAGAATCCATCGCGGAATTGTTGTAGTAAGGAAACTAAATACTGTAAGGGGAGGAGAAGAGAGGGCTAGGATAAAATGAGTCTATAACTTTATTTCGTTGAGTATGATATTCACGTCTCTTGCGTAAAACTTCCGCTCCTCCATCTGCCCTTTTAAAAGGTGGACCTCCTTTGTTAACGCTATACCTTCCGCACGTCTAATCGGGATTCTTTTGTTTGGTGCCAGTAGGACTGAGTCACAATTCGCCCATGATACCAACGTGGTGTCACCGGCATTTTCCCAATAATTTTCACATGACACCAACGTGGTGCCACCGGATAGCATAGTGTTAATCCACCGTGAAGATCAACCGGATCGTCGTTTAGTTTTGAGACTTTGGTTATCACTGCTATGTGCTCGTCACTCACGCTGCCTTATCGTTAGCCGATGCGGAGTTCACATATTCTTACATACTCTTACCTACTTTTACAATACTAAAATAAAATCTGCATCCTAGCAATGTGGGTCTTCCACTGCGTTTTGTCCTTTGTCTCCCGTTTTCTGGTTCGAAGACGTATTTCACCTGTGTGGCCCTAAACAGACAGGTCAGTTCTAACTGTTCGCCCGTTTAATAAACATCTATATAATTTTTCCAGCGTTTGCACTGAATACTATTTCTTTTCATTATAATCCCTTAATAGGAATCAAAGACCTACGATCGCGAGGTGTGACAGTGTGTCGGTAGAATTGAGTGGGAGATTTGTAAAGGATCGAAGTTAGCAGAGAATTCGTGTAACCTGGAAGCTAGGATCGGCTCGGGTAATAAAGTCGCTGGAAGGCGTCGGAACAGCTGTAAACCGAGATAATTAGTGGCGAAAAATTAAAGCGGAAAGCGTTCGAAGGAGCGTAAGGAGGAATTCTAAAGAGCCTCGCAGCCGGAATGATAATTCAAACGAGGTGGCAGGAAAGGGGCAGCGGGGCGAGGGAACAAAAGGAAATAAAGGACGAAGAGTGCAACGCGACGCGCGTAAACGCCGTCCTTAAACAAAAGGCTTCTCCCTTTCTCCCTGGCCCTTCCCGTCCCTCTTTCTCTCTCTCTCTGTTCCACCTCCTTCGGGAACGGGGCGTCCTCGAGCAAGGTCACGGGATTATATTAGCTTCATCTTCGTTACCGACGGATCCGCGTCGAGCCGCTGTTGGACGAACGAAATCTTAATTAAGCATCGCGGAATTTCGAGCCGGCCGCGTTTCTAACGAGGAACTTTATTCGAATAAATTTCGCCGCTGTCCAAGTGAAATGGGGAAAGTTCGGTGAAAAATAACGGGCAGGGTAAAGTTTAAGGGCTTTAAATCTAGAAATTTCCATAACGACGGTGATAGATTCCCCGGGTTCATTCTTTTCACCCAACATTAGCAGTACTTACTGTTCAACATTATTCCACTCGAACAGAAATCTTTGAAGAACGACAAGCTGAAAGTTACGCATCGAATTTAATATTATTACAAATCGCGAGTGTAATCCTTATTCTTCAGGTTCGATCGCTGGATTGCCGAAGAATTCTAAAACGTCGGAATTTGAACGTCCTTCTGAAAAGGTTGATAGCACTCTCTGAACTTCGATGGAAGACGTTCCTTTTATAGTCAATAGCCGATTGTTATTTAAACCGAAGGTGCTGGATTGTTCTGCACTGAAGTTACGATCCGCTCTACTTAGCCGAATACCAGGTGGATATGATCTCGTAAGAATATAATAAATATATTTTCATATGTAGAAAATAGCGAGCAATAGAGTAGGCCAGTAATGTCAGAGTCAGTATGAATCGACTGGTAGAATAACGATAGCTTAATCTTCCGTAATCCAATATCACGATTTATTTCTCCAGACTTCGTCCCCTATATGTACTTAATAAAATTATTTATTCGATGTATAAGCTACGCATGGAATTTAATAAAATAAATATATTTTCCTATGTTGGAAATAACGAGCAATAGAGTAGGTCAGTAGTGTCGGAGTTAGTGTGAAACGATTGGTAGAATAGCGAAAGCTCAATCTTCTGTATTCCAATATCACGTTTTATTTTTCCTGACTTCATCCCCTATATGTACCTAATAAATACGAGCAATAGAGTAGGTCAGTAGTGTCGGAGTTAGTGTGAAACGATTGGTAGAATAGCGAAAGTTCAATCTTCTGTATTCCAATATCACGTTTTATTTTTCCTGACTTCGTCCACTATATGTACTTAATAAAATTATTATTATTATTATTATTTTATTTATAAACGGACCGTAGTCCATTAACATAATATTTAACATATAATGTAAAAGCAGACAGATTATGCATAATGTAACATCGAAGGGACGTGCTTATAAACGCTTTCTTCAAGAGGAATAGCTTCAATCAATAATCATTCGTAATTATTTTTTGAAATTTGTAAAGACCCATAAAAAAAATCAATGCAATTATAAAATAATACGATTAATTGGATTAATTAATCCATATGTAGATCTAGACATTTGTACACGAAAACCTGTTCATAATCTCAATACGCGTTCTGGCACATAGAAATTAATTTGTTCAAAAAGAGAGGAGCAATCGATAAAATTATTTATTCCATGTATAAGCTATGCATCGAATTTAATAAAATAAATATATTTTCGTATGTAGTGAACGAAACAGCGAGTAACGGGGCAGGTCAGTAGTGTCAGAGTTAGCGTGAATCGACTGGTGGAATAGCGAAAGCTCGATCTTTGGTATTCCAATATCACGATCTATTTTTCCCGACCCCGTCCCCTATATGTACATAATAAAATTATTTATTCGATGTATATTCGTTTCGACAGCGAGTCTATCCAGTCAGTTAACCCACTGACCCCTGGTTCTCGAGTCCATTAATTCACCAGCCCCTACCGGTCCTCCATCTTAATTTCGTTCGACGTCCCGATTACCCGGTGGCCCGATAGTTCCACGATCCTCTGTTCTTCCCGTTCAAGCGTGCTTTAAACCGACTCCTGACGATTCAGCCACGAGTCCTCCATCCGTGAACAACCCGATAGGATCCCCAGAGCCACGGAGAAAACTCGAGGCTGCGAGAGGACTGGGGCGAGTGCTCGGAGGCCTATGAATCATGGAACGGTGGCGAACGCGGGGAAAAAGGAGCGCGTGCAAAGTCGCAACCAGTCGATGCGTAACGTATCATCACGTTGATGCGTCGGAGATTGCGGATGATTCCAGTACCATGCATCGTCGTGTACCCTGATCGAGAACTCGTCGCGTGCAAGGAGTTGTAGACCGCGCAATTTCCTCGTCAGTGAAACCGTCCTCGCGTAATCGGGCGCGACAGGATATCCTCCGTTACGAAGTCCACGATCAGTGTCGAGTAATCGATCCAAAGATGGCGTCCGACGACCCACATTGCGTCTCGCCGAAGGATCCCGCGCGGAGATCAGGCGAGAAGAGGGACGGGAGAGCGTTTGGAGAAACCGGTACCGAAAGTGGTCTGGATATCGTTCTCTTTTTTCGTCACGAACCTCGAACACGGTTGCCGGGGAACGGGTGACGCGTCCTTTTGCACGTGTGCCCCGCGGAGCCTTATTCCCAGGGCGATAAAGACCGAAACTGCGAGTGCGTAAAGCGCTAAATCCAATTCCTGGCACGCGGCGTGAATCTGAATCCCGGCTGATGGAATGTTATTTCGTTTCCCGCCGCTCTGGACTAACTCGCTGGTACAGAAACGCGCTTCGTATCGGGAGCGCGATGAAATTATGAAATTGTACGCTTTGACTGAACGAAACTCGCAACCCGTGAATCGGTTCACGAAGTTAAATCTTTTAACGAGCGAGCCGAGCTTCCGGGCCCCCTCCCGATCGATTTCCGCTCGCGGATCTCTGCGTGCTGGGTTATCCAAGGGACGAGACGGGCAGGAAGACCGGCAGGTAACAAAAGATTCGACGATTTCGCGAGATCGGCCGACCCAATGCAAATCTAATTCGATTCCACTGCGATCCTTTTTTTCCACCGTGGAAACGCAACGGAAGCAATTTCGGCGTAATTTCCGTGGCTGAATAATTCATAGCCACGGGAAACTAGTAGACGCGGACATTCTCATGCAAATTGTTTAACGACCTCGAGAATCAGCCGATCCTTCCATATATTTTTGACGAGGGCGTCGGGGCTCTCTCGGACACCGAGTTTCCCGCCCCTGTTCCCTCCCACGTGTGATCCTCGGTAATTAAATTCGACATGGGGAACAGCGTGAACCATCGTGCAAATTCGAACAAAATATTTCCTCGATTCCTCCTGTAATTTCCCCCTAAATCTGTCGCAGCGACCATCATTCTCGCCATGAGAAGCTAGTAGATGGCTTCCTACTTGACGGAGGTTCGAGGACTTTCCCTCGAGTTCTCGGAAAACCTTCACTTTCCTATAGATATATAGGGTGGGTCACCACATATTGCCATCTAAATATACGTCATTATTGTAGGATGGCGAATACTGGTCTTGAGGCACTGAAAATTGACGAAGGATCAAGAACACAATAATGTAAGGGGGTTCCAATAATATTCTAGCAATAAGAACTGTCTGCTAATACTCTTTCCTAATAACTGTCTCTTAATGACTCGTATATCAAAACGTATATCAAAAAGGGGGGCCTGCTAGGTAGCCTTACTGACGAGTCCACTGTCAGACCCAGGACGAAACGCATCATCCCTTCCAACCACCACATCGAGAATACCTACGACATGCCGACTTCAACAACCATGGGGGACGACCCCCACACTGTAAATTTAAATTAGGTCAAAAATCGCGACAGCCTTTTATATGGAACTTCATTCTTCCATATGCTCGACGAGCGGAAGACACGTGCATGGGAGTCGACGCGGATGGAAGAGGGCAATCGTATAATCGATTGGAAGTTGTCACGCAAACGCTATAAGTCTGGTTCAGGAATAATCTCGATCGTTGGGATCGTTATGACAGTGGAAAGACCCTCGCGATTGGCGTTTCCACGGGCCCGGTTCGCGGAAGGGTCAAGGTATGCTCGGGTAATCACGGATTCCGTTGTTTCGGCGACGTGAGGTAATTAGCAGGCGCAATTAATTCCAGAGCGGTTAGGGATTGGCCGTGGAGCTATCCGAGGGGCGAGAATGCGGTTGCGCGCCGCGTCTACAGTTGCACCGCTATCCGTTTAACCACCCCCGGACTCTCTGATTGTCTGAGCCGACCCTCGATTCAGCTGTTCGCTTCTTACCTGTCCGCCTTGTTCGTCCTGTCGCTTAATTACCCCGCCAGAGATGGATCGTCCTACCCTTTCGCCGTTGATGCTTCCAACGGAGTGCCATTTCGCTTCCCGAGTGGAGGACGTCATGGAAACGCGCGGCCGTGTGTACAGGGGTTGCTCGTTGGGCAAGTGGAACGTCGAGGTTATGAAATTGCATTCGAGTGTAAGGGGTATACGTAAGATCGGGAAGAGGGTAGTTTCGAAATTAAAGTATCAGTTATCGTACGATAAAGTCATGACGGTATCTCGGGGTATAATAAAGGGTTGGCGGATGGAGCAGCGGGCTCGTCTATGAAAGGGAGGAAAAATCGGGAGATAGAGAAGGAGAGAGCGAGAGAGAGAGAGAGAGAGTTGGCGGAAAACAGGCGCTTTGTTCCCTGCTAATAATTCGTCTGCTCCTTGTTGGAAGTTCGCCTCGTCTGGGCAAATATGGCTGAATTATCGTAGAGCAAACACAGGCAAGAGAGCTGCCAGGTTAAACCTGCCTTACGATCCGTGGCCCGGCTCGACGACATTCTTCGAGCAAACAGCGGCAAAAAAGAGCGAAAATCCGGCAGACTGTTAGACCGCCGCGAACTCTCGTATAATAAGCCGAAATCCTGAAATCGATGAACTCCACGAATGGAGGAGGCGCTCGCCAAATCGGGCGCCGCCATTTCTCCGATAACTTTCGCCGCCAGACGAGGTTAAACGATACTCTGTCGATTTTTTAAAATATTTTCCTCCCTTCTTCTCTACTTTGCCTCCGCTTTCCAATGTTACGTTTCTTTCTCTCTCTCGCTCTCCCTCCTTCTTCCTCTTCCTCGCTCTGGCCGAAAGTTACGACTCATTTTTGTCTGGCAGAAGAGGATGTTCCAACTTTCACGAGAACCTTTCCAGCAATTTTCTTTTTAATCTGGACGACGGTGATCGATGGCGCGACGATTAAACGGTTTTTGCGCGTGTACCCAGACGTAGCTGATAACCTGCAGCCTTGATCTTCGCTGACTACTTTATTTTCCCGCCGTCTCGAGCCTCTCTCTCGTTCGCTTTTTTGCCGCAGGATTTTCGCTGCTGCCTGGGAAAACAGAGACCAAGGTCCAGGGAATATTTACGGATCGAATTGGAATTGATTTTAACGAAATCTCCGATGTTATCCGGCTCTATACACTCGCGCGTCACGATCGGTTATATCGACGGAATAATCTCGACTTGTCCTCCTGGAGCAATCGCGACGCATGCGACGAAGCGTAAAGAAGAGAGAATTATTTACGAGCAAGATCTCGTAAAGATCGCAATGGATCGCAACACCGAGCGACACGGGATCCGAATGATAGGAATTTCTCGCGGGGACGCGATGAATGGCGCGCGCGCCGGATGCGCGAGATCAATTGTCATTTGTAAAATATTTTCGAGCGCGACGTAAATTTCATTCCGGCAGAGCGAGCCGTAAATCGTGACTCCTTTTCTGTACCGTCGAACCAGCGGATCGTTTGATTTATAAATTGATTTACGCGCGCGGAATGCGACTCATAAATCCGGCCGGAAGCGCGCTCCTCGTTAAGAAAGGCGTCCTTCGTGATTCCACTTTTAGTCCATCGATATTAAATACCCCATTCGTCGATCACCTTTCTACTTTCCACTTTCTTTCCCAGCTTGCTATCCAATTCGCAACGAAACAGGGTCGTGCACACGCCCTGCCAGCAACGAATACACTTGCAGTATCGATTCCCTTTCGAAATTCCATATTCGACAGGTTTCCTTTTCAACCCCATACCTGTGTCGTACCCTCTGTTTTCGTTTCGGTGAAACCAGTCCAATCACGCGTCCGTCAGGCAGAGCAAAGTTTCCAGCCCCCTTCTGCGCCCACTCGACGGAAACGCGAAAACGAAGGGGGGAAGGGGTGAAATAACGAAGGGCGGTGGTTGGACATTTTCCTACGCGAATGCACCCTTCCAACCATCGATGCGTCTCATCCAGGGTACGTAGCTGGGCTAGCCAGGTCGTTGCTTTGTCGACGAGCCAGGGCGAACGTCGAGCACCCGTTCTTTCGAATGCGTCGCGCGTACGGCCCTGGGCTCCTCTTCTGTATCGATCACGGGTCGGTCCGTCGCTGTATGCTAACTATACAGAATGCGTCTAGACTATTTTTTATGCTTATCCCAGTTTATAGGAAATAAGGGGAAATAAAGCATCGATGTCCTTCCACGAGACTCGGGCTCACCCGGGGGTGGTTCCTGTCTCGATACTTACTCTTCTTTTGCCAGAAGCAGACTAATCCTTCCACTTCCTCCCAGTTGCTTCGTTTACCGATCGACTCAGATCGAGCGTTCGTTTGCTAGGAATCCCTTTCCGGGTAGCATTTCTAGCGATCGTTGCAACGTTATCCGACCTCGAGGTGATGCCGGAGACTTGGGTACGGGGCTGCGAGGTGAAAAAGGATTCGAGAATCGACTGGAAGGTCAGCGCGTTAAACGCGAATTAGCTTGAGGCCGGAAAGGGCCGACAGCTTGACGAATGAAAGTAATTCTGGCCGCTGTATACGTAACCCTGGCCATTCCACGGTAGATAACAACCCCTCCCCCTGGCATCCCCGACGACCCTGAGTTTCGTTTCGGCTCTGCCCTCCCGAGGTTCGAATGAATTCGAACGTATTCAAAGCGCAAGAGAGGGTCGGCCGTGATCGATATGTAAAATTCACTCTTGCGACCCGGACGCAGATAAATCCCGACGGCGGCCAACCGTTGGGGGTGAAAGCAGGTCGCGGGAACACCGTGGTCAAGATTTATGCCAGATCTCGCCTCCTCCGGGCTGATTTACGCGAGATTTTCGACGCGATTTTGGGACCGCGACGAGCAGAGGAGAGCTTCAGACGGGAGGGTGACTTTTCTCGTCTATCCAGAGGCGTCCGCCATTATTTCTCTCCCAGATGGAAGTGTTTTCCTCAACCTTCCCGCGCTGCAGTCGCTGTATTCCTTTCTGCGGGTGGACGCGATATCGCGGATCGATTTCGCAAAGTTTCCTGGGGAGAAGGATTTATGGGGTCGTCCTGAAAGCTTTCGCAGTTTCGAATCATCTGTCTCGAAGTCTCTAATTGACCTGAAATTTCACGCTTCCATCTCGGAGTATTTTCAAGCTACTCGAAAGACTTGCGATCGTTTACAGTAGATATGCGAAATAAATAATGGAATTGAAGGTGAACTGGTAGGAAAGGAAATTTAATTTCAAACGATCGTTTCGTGTTTTGATATATTTATACCTCTGGAAGATTGTAGCAGGGCTGTTAAGAGGTTCTTCAGGGTTATTAACTTCTAAAAGAGTTGCCTAAGCGCACTGCAGTAAAGGAACTTGGCGAAATTAATCCTCGTATCCAGAAGGCGTGGCGAGTTTCAAAGCTCTTATCCCGGGCGTGAAAGTATTCTTACGTATGTACGTACGAAAGTGCAGCGAAGTTGGGATAGCTGAAACATTTCAGGCACAATTTTAATTAAGTTTTTAATTAAAAGCAACTCGGTGACTTTAAAAGACCATTCTCCGTGTCCACGCTGCATCGTCTCACTCCGCGAGCATCGAGACGAGATTTTAACCCGCCGATTCCCCCCACAGGACGTTTCCTCATCCTCGCCCGAAAAGAAACGCACCCCCTCCCGCCGATAGCATCCCTCTGCCGCCTTCTGTACGCGATTCGCTCGTAAAAGGACTGTCTCGGTAGTCGACGAAAGCTCAGACGCCGTTCGCCTGGACCTTTGTCCGCCTTTCGACCCCGGTGCCACCGGCATCCACGCAAGAACCACCCCCAGGGCTCTTCTAATTATTTACCCCGGCCGCTCCTGAATCACGCCGACTGTCGGCCGCACGCAACTGATAAATTCTGCTGTCGCGATACACTTAGCTTTGTCCCGACCTCGTATTTTCCACGGGCCCGTCATCCTCCTCCCTTTGTCGCTGGGACTCCAGGAATACCACCCTTTTAAACGGCTTCTTTCTCCTTCCCTCAATTGCGACGCAAGTTTATATCAGTTGCTTCGACGAATACGCCGTGCTCGTTTGTTCCGCGGAAAGAGATTTTATTTAGCCCCGGTATTTTTACCTGTTCTATCGGGATTGACGCAATTATCGGGTCCACTGGACGCCTTTGTTTATTCTCAGAGACGGTCCACCGGGATTTAATTGCTGCAGGAGCGCAGAGGTGGACAGACGCTGAACAAAACGGTAGACCGAGATTTCTGGGCGGAGCTCGTTCAATTAAACTTGGAGCATCCTCTCGCGCGCGCCGTGGCTGTTCGTAATTATAATTAAAGGGAAGAAAATATCTCATTGACCCCGTGTCACCGGCATCCCCGAAAGAACCGTCCCTCCCTCCCAGGGACTTCCTTAATTACTCGCCCTGTCGGAGCCCGAATCGCGCCGACTGTCGGCCGCACGCGACTAATAAATTTCGTTTCCGCGAACGTTTAGCCCGCTAATTCGCCGTCGATATCGCGATAACGGGAAACGTTTCGCTGAAACCCTCAGCCCCTGAAGCCGCGCGATTACCGCCGCCGCGGTTCCTTCCACCGACGGAAAAAGGGGGCCATCGACCCTCTCCCCCCCAGAGCGAACGTAACAAATCACCGCGACGGAATTATGAATGGCAAAAGTGTGGCAGTAAAAAGTTGCAGAGAATCGCAATTGAATCAACACTCCTCCGAGGGTGTTCGTTAAAAGAATTCCCGCCGCGGCCGATAAATATTTCACCCCCCGACAACCGAAATCGTACTTCAATCACGCTATCGAGTTTCGAAAAAAGCCTCTCCCGATTCCTTCCACCCCACGGAACAGCGTCTAAGAACTTCTTCGGCCCGGCGACCGGGGGCGGAAGTCGGAAAGAAAGTGCGTGTCAGTCTAACGAGAAACCGTTGTCACGAGACCGTATATCTCGACGGGAGCGGTTGCAAGGGCGGCGGCGAGGGTGGCGGCGAGGGTGGCAGACAGAAGTTGGAAGATTCGCCGAAGAACATCCAGTTTCCCGGCAGTAGCCCGTGAAAGTGGGTGACGCCACTTTCACCGGCTAGATATCCACGGATATCCGCGTGGGAAAGGGCCGGCACCCTCTCGTGATTTCCGGCCGGCCTCTTTCGCGGAAAGTCGTAATGCGACGTTGACTACACGACAAGCCGATTGGACGGACCCTCCGCTGTCGGCGAATTTATTGCCAAGGAAAAACTCTTAGCGTTGGCCGGCTTAAACAGCCGATACACACCGGCGATATATCTCCGGGCGTGGATCACCACGGGGTTATTATATTTTTCTGGCCAACGGTGATTTTATTGGCATACCGGGACCGTTCTCCACCTCGTTATTCATCTCAGTCTTCCTCCGTTCCTCGCCACGGGGGCGGAGGAATAGGCTATTGCTGGACGCGTAACGCGGCGCAGTATTAGTAACGTGGAATCGGTCGCGAGATTGATTATCGAGCGGATTGCCATGATGTCCGGGAGCACCGACGCGGAACCACGAGATTCCAGGCTCACTGTTCCTTTTCTGTTTCGTTTATAGGTACTTGGCGGAGATTCCACGAGGATGACAAAGGGGCCACTCGTCCCTTGGACTCTTACAGATCGTTACTCGTACCGTTGTATCGATCACGAGGATAGGCCATGTCGGAGTGTCTTCCCGATGGAAATCCTTCTTCGACGTCCCCCTCTGCGTTGAGAACTCGCCAAACCGGCAACACTTTCTTCCAATTAACGAAAAAGTTGACTCGATCTACCGGTGCAAGGAAGAGGAAGAAGCTTGGTACCCACGGAATGGACACATTTTTATCAGTTCCGGACCATTTCACCGAGCGAAATCGCTCGTTGATTTTTCCTCGGAGGCGGATCGATCGGGAGGAACGAAGCATCGGTGACCGAAATTACGAAGGGAAAGAAAGACGAGCACGGAGGATTACCGGCAGCCACGGGTTATTATCGTATGACGGAGCGTCGGGACGCCGGGCACCGCGCGTTATTCCGGTCCAAGGGCGGGCCAAGACGAAGGTGCCTCGGCGGTTCTCGAGTTACGTCTTTGAATTTACGAAGCTATAATTCAAACTGGCACCCCAACAGCCCGGGATGAGCGTATCTCGATTCCGTCTCGCTTCGAGGCACTCGCTCGAACCTTCTCGACGGAAGATCGGTCGGAACAAAGAGGCGGTTGCGCGCATTTACCCTCGCGTTTCTGGCAACCAGCGACACGCGGGAATTGATCCCACGGCCACGAGGCGCGGTATACGCGTCGCTGATCCCCGGAGATTGAATTCCACTCCCTCTCTCTTTCTTCGTCTCTCCATCTTTCTCGCTTTTTTAATTTTCACCGCCGCGAACACCGGCCTCGAGAATTACCCTCGAGGTTAGATTCTCGACAGGAAGAATAAGATCGCGTTACCACCCCCTTGTCCTCCGATGGACGCTATCCTCCCGCAAACGAGTGATCCTCCGGAGGACTGGGGATAACGTGTGAGAACTGGAAGAAGACGTAGGAAGGTGACCGGTTTCTCGGAAGTGAAACGGACGATTCGCGTTTGTTAAAGCAGATCGATGGGCCAGAAGGAGGCTCACGTTGGCCGAAAATTGGCAGCGTTCGTTCGCTCCGGCCGAGACAATGGAGGACTCGTAAAAACGTCGTGGGCAAACCACCGAGGGCGCGAGACCAAAGACAATCTCCTGCTCTTTTACGGGGCCATAAATTAATCCGGAGAGGCGAAAGGGGGCCACCCGAATGTTCTCTGCTCGTAACCCGGGGCGACCTCCTAGCGGCGGCAAGTTGTACAGAACCGGGAACAAAGGGACTCTGATCACGGGGCCGGAATGTGCTGATTTCGATAAGTCCACGGAGCGCGGCGAACGTCGGCTGCGACGATTAAATGTTCGTATAAATTCACCATTACCCTCTGATGTACGGCTTGCCCCGGTCCAAGTATTCCTCTCTTATTTTTCCTCTTTCCTCTTGCCTCCTCATCCACGAGAAGCTGCGCGGATAAATGTATCCGATATTTGCGTTTGAATCACTGGCAGCGATACCTGCTCGCAGATAAGCGGAGTAATATGGCGGAAGCGACGTCGGGCTTCGATATTCGTTCCAAACCGTTATCGTCCCGACGTGCGTCGAGGAAAATGGCGCGTTCCATTTGTGCCGCGAAGACCACCGTGTCTGCCTTCTTTAGGAAGACAAGCACGTTCCGTCATTTTTACTTACGAGTTCCTTCTTCCGTGTTTGTTACTACAGTTAGAGATTGTCTAAGAGGGTCTGTTACTTGAAATAGTTCAGAAATTTTTATCGAATGGCATGGAATACTTTGGAAACCGATTTGATAATTATTTAAGGAGCTTGGTTTTTCGTTTCGAGATATTTACAAAATCCATACTTTCGACGAGGATGTGAAAATATTTCGCTATTCGTGGTGGGAAAAGTCCCAAGTCCTGTTCTCCCCGAAATATACCGTTTTCCCGAATCCTCGTTACAAAGGCTCCATTTTGTCACATTCTACGTGAACTTACAGAGTCGCAAAATCCAACGAGGTTCTAAATCCTGCAGTCTCGGGATACAAATCTCCGCATGCTCGAGTCCATTGGAAAAAGTGGCCGGTTTCCGAGAAGAGAGCGGAAAAAATGGAGCACGCGGCGGGGAAACGTAAAGATCGGAGGAAAAGCGGAATAAAAGCGGAATTCTCGAGGGTAAGGGGCAGAGAGGCCTCACCTTTCCGCGTCCCTTTGTACACAGGGCCGTTGAAAGAGCGGGACGGCCCGGTGGCCGAGGAGAAAACGGATCTTAAGGATGCCCCGAAACGGAATTGAATCTACGCGGACACGGTGGCCCGCATAAACAGGCGGCGAAAAGAAAGAAACGCGCGCGAGGGTGCGTCGGTTCAAAGACGAACAGACGACAGATAAAACGGTATTGACCCAGTGAGCGAATGGGGGTTGGATGTAAGAGCACAGGGGGGACGTTCGCTTTCTTTGACTCTGTCGCGGCTCATCGAAGCCTCGGCTCCCTTCGAGTTTCCTTTCGTTTCCACCGTGAATTTGCTTCCATGCCGCGTCTCTTATCGCTGGTATCGCTCGACTCAAAGGGATGTCGATAACAGGGAACTCTACCACGATTCTTCCGCGTCGCTGCCATCCTCGGAGGAGCTGTTTCCTCGATAAGTACAGCCTCGTGGCGGAGAACGAGTTCCCGAGGAAGCTCGCGTGTTCCCTCTTCGGACGTTTTCAATTCCAGTGGGAAGACGGACGACTGTGAACTCGTAATCTCCAGTGGAAACGATAAATAAGTCGCGATCTCGAGGAATTTCGGTATCTATATTCGTCCCATCTGGGTCCACCCTGGGCAAATAAATTTGCATAGCATCGGGAACAAACTGGAATATTGTTTACGTTCCGGCAAATATTTGCAGCCACCCTTTACGAACGCAACATTCCAGCCCGCGAATCGTGCCTCCCTCGGCAGCCGGGGCTGCTCGACATCAAACGAAGACCTTCGGCAGACCCTCGAAGGTCGAGGGTCCAGGAACCTCGTTCCACCACGAGACAACCACATCTCGTATGTCCGTCACGCGCGCGTTACGAGGCTTCTGCCTTGTTTACGCTGCCATTCGGCCAACGACGACCGATTTGAATTCGCACGGCAGATCGCGCAGCCTATCGACGAGCAGTCGCATCCCTCTTGTCCTCGTTGGGAACAGTCGCACGAAATTGGCTGGCTCGGGGAGCAGGGAACCGGCAGCCTTTAATTCCGCTCGTTTCATTCCACTCGCGAAACGAACCTCTCGAAATTAATTCCACCCCGAACGAAATCTATTAGATTCCCCGAGTGTCCTCCGGCTCTTGCTTCGCTCCAGTTGCTTGTCAGCTGAGCACTGCAATCCACGTGCAACTTTTCCGGTTTCCTTTCGCGAGTGACGTTAGCTAGTAATTGGCAACTGTGTCGAGGGGTGCAGGATCGAGTTTATTTATCCAAGATGAACCCTTTCGAGATTAAATATGAGCGATCAGCGTCAGACACTCGCGTCCTCTGTGCACTGGGAATTTGGTCAAACGTTCGAGCAAACTTGTTTGCTCTACGATTAGTATATGGAAGATCGATTTGTACCTGGACGGGATTCCTGCTCTTCGGAAAGGGATAAGAGGAACAGGTTTTAAAGGAACGGAGTATAATTCGTGGACCGTTTCTAGCGATTCGTCGCAGATGGCAGAGATCCAACGGGCTCCTTGGCCCGTCCAAATTCACCAGAGGTCTCCATTCTTCCGCCCAACGTGCTAGAGTTCCGACTGCCTGTCATTCTGGCCGGCTAACTCGGAAAATCAACTTCCGACCTTCGAAACGAGGCCGGTTCTGAATTGAATTTTACGAGCCAGAGGACGGATGGCGTCGCGGGAACGAGCACAATCTACGACTTTATCGTATTATAATCGTTTCCCTTCCTCCTATCTCAAACTCCGCGGAATCGAGTTCCTCTGCACAGGCGATGCAAATTCCGCGGCGAAATTCGTATCGGGCAAACGAGACTGTCGAAATTTCATTTCTGCATTTGTCTCTGTGAAATGGAACCCATACAAAGGCAATGAAAATTAAGAATCTCTCTGAAAAAAGGTCCCGCGAATTAGAATGGTGAACGAGTCATTCGCATCACTGTAATTGGAAGTTATGGTTCCAATGGACATCTCGGTTTAACTTTAAGTCTAAATTTTAACGGAATGTCTTTTTACACGTGTCAGTTCCTTAAAGACGTCGCAGATATATAGCTCTCTAGGCCAAAAATATTTTTAAATTGAGTGGAACCCATACAAAGGCAATGAAAATTAAGAATCTCTCTGAAAAAAGGTCCCGCGAATTAGAATCGTGAACGAGTCATTCGCATCACTGTAATTGGAAGTTATGGTTCCAATGGACATCTCGGGTTAACTTTAAGTCTAAATTTTAACGGAATGTCTTTTTACACGAGTCAATTTCTTAAAGACGTCGCAGATATATAGTTCCCTAGGTTAAAAATATTTTCAAATTAAAAACCTCCATGAAAAAGGGCCCGAAGAATCAAAATGGCGAACGAATAATTCGTGTTGGAAGTTATGGTTCCAATGGACATCTCGGGTTAACTTTAAGTCTAAATTTTAACGGAATGTCTTTTTACACGTGTCAATTCCTTAAAGACGTCGCAGATATATAGTTCCCTAGGTTAAAAATGTTTTCAAATTAAAAACCTTCTTGGAAAAAGGTCCCACGAATCAAAATGGCGAACGAGTAATTCGCGTTGGAAGTTCTTAAATTTATTAAATTTCTATTACTTAAAAAAGATAAAGAAATCAAATTATAATTGTAGAAAGTAAACCTAAAACTTTTCCTAATTCATTAGGAATTGGCCGTAAAAAGAGTCCACATGGACACCTCGGTTTAACTTTAAGTCTAATTTTTAACGGAACGTCTTTAGACACGTCTAGATTTTTTAAGAACGTCGCAGATATGAGCCGTTCATTGCACAAATTGATTAACTCCATAAACGAAATAATGGATATTGTTTTTTAAAATTCCCTTTATAATTTAAATCGAAATAAATATCGTAGAATGCACAAATACAAATGTGACTTTCATCTAACGGTATATAAAATTTACAAGAAAAAATAACCAAAAGGTAATCGTTAGTAATGTTACCATTTTTACGTTACTGGAAGAGTTAATCGATTTGGCAAGTGGAAAAGTAATAAATTTAAATTTTACTAAATTTTACTTAAATTCTTATAAGACGGCATTAAAAAATTCACCGTTATTATTCATGGCTTGCTAGTGCATTTGAGTTGCATTGTTGCAACGATTTACATCAGAGTACGGAGTTAATGAAAGTGACCTCTGAAATAAATTATTTATTATTCAGTGACCAACAAATTTTTGTCGTTTAATGATGTCAATCTTAATTATCAGGGAAAGTTATTATAAATATAAAAGTTACGACTAAACCAAGTGCCTTGACACTTAAATTTCAGATTTTTCGAAAAGTAGAGTTAATCGATTTGTGCAACGAACGGCTGATATATAGCTTGCTAAGCCAAAAATATTTTCAATCGTGCAACGAGGCCAAATCGTGTACCACGTTTTCGACCGAATAGAACGCGAGGTTGAGTATCGATAAAAATTATGGCGAGCGAGATTAAACAACGAAACGACTCGCGGGTTCGTAAACGGCGTTTATATAAGCGGTTCACTTTTGTTTCGCAAATGACTCGCTCCCCGCTCTCGTAACTACCCCCATATCCGGCCTCTAACGTCGGCCTTCCACCCCCTGGAATTGATTTCATTTTACGAGCCGCCCTGCCTCTCGTCACAGGGTGGCCTTTAGCTCGCAACGAGTTCACGAGTGTCGCAGACTTCACTCGACTTCACTCGGGGATAGATACATTCACGGTCGTAAAGTCGTTGCCGAGGATCGCCCGAGCGCTGCCAAATCTACTGTTAACGCTTCTGACTTTGTAAAACTCGACGAGCCTGAGGGGGTGCTTGGTCTGTAACGTCGCGCGACCGAGTTTCAGCCACTTCCCTTTTGCCAGATTTTACGAAACACCGGAATATCAGCTTCCTGTACTTTTATCCGGCACCACTCTTTATCTTCGAACGCTTCGCTGAAGCCGGAGGAACACGGATTTCCAGCGCCATCACACCCCCCTCTTCCACCCTCTCTTTCTCTCGTCGAGTCGAGGGGTGGGTTATTGTTTCGATATATCGGGTTTCGAGTTCATTATATCCCTTTTCCGAGCGCGCCTCCGAATCCGATCGTTAACGATGCGCGTCGTTACCGGCACGCAGCCACGCAGCTTCTTCCCGGTTCGATGGCACTCGAATTCCGCTCGGGGCTCGCTAACGAACGGCAACTTTTCTCGTTTAACGAAGACGAGAAGGAGACGCAGGAAGAAAGAGAGATTACCGTAATCTCATCCCCGAACCGATCCAGCCCTTGGCTCGCGGATAATTAAGCTTTCGGCTTCGCCCGATGCGTCTTTAATTGTAACGCCGCAGCGTCATGAATATGCAACGCGTCCTTTTTAAACACTGCCCCCTACCACTTGCTCCACTTGGCCAACGGAAACGCCATCGTCGCAGGAAGTCGTTGCCGAACCGGCCGGGGATCCCTCGCGAGATAACGGATTCCGTTATCCATTCGTCTCTGTAATCTCCTTTTTATGCTTTTCCAAGGGACCACCTATCCCGGACGCTCTGAACCCGATGGACCTAACGGAACAGAACGGGAAGAATTACTCGAAAATATCGGACCACTCGATATCGAGTCGGTCCTAATCACGGATAACGGTGAAATAATAATAAAAACAGACGGAAATCCCACAAAGGGAAGCTCGGCCCATCTCTCCGAGTCCCCTAATCCCCGGGGGGAGGAAGGGAGGAGCGGGAAAAGGCTGGGAATTCAGCAGTTTTCTCGTTGGCGCCGCTCCTTCCTCCGCGGAGACGTTTCCCGGGTGCCTTTACCTTGCCATTCGCGCGAGCAACGCCTAATGAATCCGGCCAGAGACAATGAACCGCCTCTTCTTCAGCAGCCGCCGCCATTGTGCGCGGACAATTTCATTACAGGGCCTCGCGGCGAGCTTTTTCACAGACGTTGTCGCCTGATGATTAATTCACAGCCGTGGCTAACGCGTCGGAAACGCGAGCTGCTATCCTCTCCTTCGGGGAACGAGGAATTCGACCAACACCGACCCTGCTGACCCCGCGCACCATGACGAACCGGAATACTATCCGCCGTTTCCTCTTTCGAAATAGATCGTGACGACGTCTCCGAGGATCTCGCGGAATGCGCGCGTATTGGATTCGGAGAGTAAGACGGAGGTTCCCTTGTTGGGGGGTGGCGGGCGGTGGAATTTATAAGGGTTGAACGAATCGGTGGAGTTTTTAGAGCAAGTAGCGTAGGATTCGTGTGGGGACAAAGATCTGCGTGTCTAATAAACAACGATTCTTTTTTAATAACTAAACAGATTTATTTAACGCTAGAACTAGCGATCTTTAGTGGGCACCTAAGTATAACGTGCTCAGATTATGGTGAATTTCAGCGGTACGATGAATATGAGCGAATATATTGATTACAGTTCTTCCATAATACGAGTTGATACCAATTTTATTCTCAAAACAGGCGTATGTGTTCGGTGATTGCAAAAAGGAAAACTCTGCGGTCAGTCATTTTGTCCGGGTTGGTAGTTCCAGTGTTAAGTAAAATATTACACTACACTACGCTACATGCATTCTGTTTCGCCAGCGCCCTTGTATCCTTGTACCCTTATTTAACGAGATAAAGAGGGTACGCCTGTGTTTCATTACTTTGAGGTGCCAAAACACCGATAAGCCGGCAAATGGTTTCTTTGTTTTGGGCATTTTGGTTGCGCGCGGCATACGCAGCTAAGAAGTCAGTCTTCATCTCGCACCAGTAGCGTAAACCACGGGGAAAGAGATAATTTAATACTAGGTTTACAGATGCTATCTGTATACCTATTTCTAAGGACACCTGTCAAATTGTCAGGTAAAGAAACCCACGTGCCTTTTCGTTTAGCGATTAGTTTCATTTAAAAAAAATTATATATTATATCAACAGTCTTAACTGCACCCTTACTTAAAGTCTGTCACTCACTCCTTTCATACACAGGCTTCCGATGATTCGATCGCTCGATGCAGTCATAGATATCCCGTCAAAATGATTCCTTCGCATCATCGTTTGATTTTTCACACGCATCCTAGATGTCGCCCTGGACGCTCGAGTTGAACCCGATGCCGCTATTTATTATTCTTCTCTCTTCTATATAGATAGATTTTTGTATCGCTCTTAATATTATTTCCTTTCTTAGGAAGACGTCCTTCACTATTCGCGATACCACATAATTATCCAACAATGTCGTATAAATATCGAAATTCGCATTCGGAGCTTGTTAATAATTATAGGCTAACGAGGACGGGTTGGAGTAGCTTAAGGAGATTAGGCTGGCAGTAGTCCGTAGGTTAGGAATTTTCTTGCTGTTTACCTCTGCACCCTCGACAAGACGGATGTCACGCGTTACCGCGCGAAGAGGCCGATTAATTAATCCAAGAGCCTCTCGTGCCCTGCGGGAAAGAAGTTGACAAATACGAGGGCGAGACAGTCACGCCCTTGTATGATTTGTCTCGGACTTTCCACAATTTTGCCGACTTAATGGCCACACCTGTAGAAGCGACTCCTTGGCTCTCGCACTTCTCTCGGAGGACCGCCTCGAGAGGGGCGAGAGCAACCCCCGCGTCCCTCCCCGAAATAAATCACCGCCGTGTCCCATCCTCTTCGTCACCCCTCTGCCGACTCCCGCCCCCGCCTCGTTCCCTTTTGTCCCTGGCGAACGCGGAACGAGTAAATATTCAGTGCGTCTGCGTGTAACATTTATGATAAAGTTCGGCCGACGCTTTATTTATTATTCATGGAGGGGAGGAAAGAGAGCCGGCCGGTTTCGAGGGCCACTTATACGCGCGGCGGTCGAATTAAAAAAGTTTCCCTTTAATTAATACCGCTGTCGGTTCCGAGTGCATTCGGGACTTTTCGCGCGCGAGAAGGGGCGGGCCTACGCGAGATCGAAATTTCCTTCCTTCCGGCCTGCTAATTTTTTAAGGAATCCCGCTTTTAATTAGATCCACCCAACGGCGGGATATTAATTACCGAATAAACAGGCTCGAGAAGGAGCATCGCTCAAGTGACTCGTTTGTAATTGAATTCTTTCATCGAGCTACGCGCGATTAATTCGCCTCTAAATGGATTAAGTTCGCAGCAATTTTTCTTCTTCTTCGCAATTATTTTTCCTTTTTTTCTCGCTCCCACGCGAGGATACAAGGTTGCGGATAATCGTAGGCCGAGGCTGAAACGTTGAACGCGAAATGGAATGAAATATCTGCGTCGGCGGAGGCATCAGTTAGCGCGAGAGTCGAGGACAACAAAGGCCGAGATACGTCGGACGGCGTCATAAACATGCAATAACGCTTACCTCGGCCTCGAGGGCTTTCATAAAAACTAATTCTCCCGTTTAATTTCGCCGCTTTATATCACGACGTCGCCTCTTATTACGCCGCGCGTATCAGCTTCCACCCCCGCCTCGCTTTTCCTTCCCGTCTGCCTGGAAAATACGATTGGCCGGGTCGTCGAACGGGGAACTCGACTTACGGGAAGAATCTCTATTCTTAGGCTAAATCGTAAACATCGGGACAAGTTTCCATTAACGAGATTCCATTAAACTTCGAATACCGAGGAAAAAATTTGCAATTCGCGCGAGACTTTAGAAATAAAAATAACCATCGCGAGGATTTACTTCCACCCCCGCGATGTGGTGACCGATTAACGAGAAACTGAACGAGACACTCGTTCAACGAAGAATTTCGCCACGTCCCGTGACCGCTCATCCCCGGGCCCGGTGTTTGTCACCTGGTTTATCGCCTGCGTCCCCCGCGAGCAGACGTTCGCCATATGAGTTACACCCGGCCGTGGAAAAACTTAATAAAAATAAGGGTATTACGGAAGAGAAAGAAGGGCTCGGTCTGGCCGCGTCCAGGCTCGGCAATTACCTTCGTCCCCGGTGGCAGTCTGGTAAATATAATGGCCGGCCAGGCCGCGGAAAGACAGCCAGGGCCCGTGGCCAGATATATCCCCTGGCAGATATTGTGCCAGCACGTTTCCGGAGCCTCTCCAGATCCGTGTCCCGTGCTTGTTAAAGGATATATCTCGAACGAGTCGCGTCGATTCTTATAAGCGGCCCCGCTGACACAGGGGGCGAGCCTCGGCCACCGGGATTATGCGGCGAATTCACCCCGCTTCTTGCCACCCCTCGCTAGAATTCCCGGGATATCGGCAGCGTTAATTAAAGGATTACGTTATGAGTCTCGTTACACCGACGAATATTTCAAATACTTTGCCTGGCAGTTCTCTTTTTGCCTCCAGCGAACCCCGCATTCTCCACGGTTAGGGTTACACGGGGCCGGGAAACGCGGGGGCCCTACTGCGACGGTAACGGGGGTGCTATATAACAGCGCTTTAAAAATAAATTCCGATTATTTCCGTCCTGCGGAAAAACCGAGTCCCGAGTCCTAATCTCGCGAAGCGTATTATCGGATTAACGCGTAACTTATTTAGCCAACCAGACAGGGGGGCACTGACCACCTTTGTTTATATATGGTTATACGGGTACACGGAATCGCGTCGCTGTCATTTGGCTAGGAATATCTGATAGTTACTACTACTCCTCGGTGGTTCCTCCTAGAAACGACCACGAAACGATCGTTACCTTCGAACCACCCTCGAACTACCCTGACGTGACCTCGGAGTAACTTTTAGAACCTATACTGCGGCGTGGGGCGCTTAGAGTAGCCTTGAACTGACCCAGAACTATGTACCGGAATTACTCCTAACTTTGTTTCGCTATACAAAGCACTTCTCTTCTTCGTAGAGCAATCATCTACGACCCAGAAGAGTCGAAAGTATTCGCGGCAATCTCTGCTCGACGCGAAGACCGACAAAAAGGAAAAAGGAAGGAAAAAGCAATGGTGGAGCGCGATGTTCCCATAGATAGGCAGGTACCGCGGAAAGATAATCGAATTGGTTCCCCAGAGGGACTGTTAAACCGACTGTCGGAGCATGCATCCCCATCGCGGCCGAGACCGGAAGCGAAGATAATCACCGGTGTTCGCGACCAGTAATTTTCGGCTGAGGAATTTACGGTAGCGATAAATCGAGCAATTATCGCGATAAAACGCCGCAGGGAACGAGCCGGCGCGAAATACCACGGGAAAAAAGAGCGCGAGGCCGAACACAGAGGGAACGGCGAAATAAGAGGGCACGGGTCAGGGAAAAATGCTGCTATCGCGACAGATAACACCGAATGGACCATATTGGCGCTAATTATCGGGAAGTCGGTCAAGGGTCGGCCCGGTAGTTTAGATAGCCATCTGCAGACCGCGTATCGTCGCTGCAATTAGCCGGGAAAAACGAATAACCCGTTTGCCAGGGCACGACAGGGGGACTCTGACTCGGCGTGCTCGTTTACGGTAACCGTATTTTAGAATTACAGCTGCAGAGATCACCGACAAATATTTGCCGTCCTTTTAGGCCAGGATAAAGGTGACGGTATGTCGCAGCCGCGTGTAATTCTCAGATTTATAGGGGATGACCAGGGACCACGGAAGGGTGCGACGAGTCCGTGGCGGTCCTTCGGGGAAGCCATCGAGCACGTAGAGTCTAACGCGTCGCTAACTGCTTGTCTTTGAAACCAGGGAAACGTAATTAAATCACTCGGACAGCGTGAGAGGAGTCGCGGAGGAATAGACAGATCAGACTTCCCGTATTTTTCATCGGCGAAGCGAATTTTTCAGCCGGCAGGGTGGACGTCGGGGTGCTGGAAGGGCTCCGGCTGTTTCGTCGTCCCCGACACGTTAATCGATTTAACCGTTCGCCGAAAATGGAGGCACGCAGTTTCGCCGGTACAGCGCTTGTTGTTTCACGGTAATTGCTTTCATTGGTAAATTGCGCGCGTTGCGCGCCTAAAAGCGAGCAGTCTGCCGGCCTCTGATGTCGAAGGCACAGCGCAGCAAGGGAACGTTTCGCCGACAGAACGGAAGTCGATACGACGCCGATCCTTGCCGAATTCTATCCAGCGTCGAAATTTACGCGTCGAAGTGAAATTTTCCCTCTCCTGGTCGTCGTTATCGTCTCGATATCCTGCGACATGTTCCGGGGCGCCGCGTCAGACGTCGATACCATCCACTGCATCCCGTTATCAATAAAAATTGCGTTTCGCCGATCGTCGATCAAAGTCTCGCACGATTTTCATTAATTTTTTGGAATTGGGTTCGAATTTTAAGAGAACGAGAATTTCGCGAATCGGCATGAAATCGATTTCTTCGAGAGCCACGGTTCGATTTTGAGCGGACGATTTCGGTCGACTAAATATACGACGCTCGCGTTTTCCCCGCACGCGACGTCGCGGTTCCAATTTTGGGTGGACGGGAATTTCGCGGAGCGTGCTCCTTTTTCCCGAGCGGCGGTCTAAAACCGCTCGCGGCTGCCTCGGACAAAGAATCGTATTTTTAACCGACCCCCGTCGCCCCACCTTCAGACCCCTCTCGACTACAGAAATTTCCCCGTCGTAGGGGAACGTTCCGCAGAAATATGAATACGCTTTCGCTTCTTTTTCTTCCACGCGGCTCCCGCGGAGTGCCATTTAGTAGCCGGCTCGGCGCTCCGGAATCCGCCAGGAAATTTCGCTCGCGCGAACTTCCACGACGATGCCCGCTCGTCGAGTCGAAGCCGTCGTGCCACTCGCGGATTTATTTCGGCGAGGTTCGCGATTACGGGCTGGAAGGGAGCGGGAGAAAAGGGCGAGGTCGGATCGGTGATTAATTTCGAGCGAGAAGAGTGCGCTCGACGAATCAGCGCGGCGGCCGCGGCCACAAATCAGTCGAGAAACAACGAAACTTTCGACCAGAAATTGCTCGCTAAGAGCCATCGTAAATTCATTTCGAGCGCGCCGCGTAATTTCGCCCCACCCAGCCCCCACGACCGTACTCCAAATATTTTTCCGCCTCTCTGCACCCCAAAGCCGGAAATTTAAAAGCTCCATCGCGGCCGGCCACGCCGTGCTAATTGTCAGGCTCGATGATCCGCGATCCTGCCGGTGCCCGATAATCGAATTTCGCGATTATGCCAGCGATGCGTGCCTGTAAACGCCCACTTTCCAATCGGCCTACGTTCCCCGCTCGATTTTTCCCCGATGTTTGCTCTGAAACGGGAGGCGAAAACGGTGCACGATTATATCGGTCTCTCTCGAACGAGTCGCTTCGATTGGCGAAATTTTTGTTGAAAACGGCGTTGAAGCACCGGCACTAGTGGCAAGGGGACTGGTATCAAAGAAGCTTCGTTAACGAAAGGGAAGTTTCCCGGGAAGACTAGGCTATCGGAAACGGGACTCGCGAGAAGAATCAAAAACGAGGCTACAAAGGGCGCAGGAATAAAACTGCGAGATCTCGGAGTACAGGGGTCCGAAGCAGGAGCGGAAGTTTCGCGAAGAATTTCATACCCCGTGCTGAGAGGAAGCCGAAACTCGGAGTTTGCGACGACAACGATTAAACCCGTGGCAGGGTGTCCGAGGAAGGTCCGCGAGCAACTGTTTGTCCGATTTCGCCGACGATCGGCTTGCAAATTCCAAACTTTCCGTGGCGTAGCCTGACGCGGTGAAATTTATCTGCGGGTTCCTCCGAGTCGACGATATCCTTTTCACAAAGAAGACCACTATTTTTCAAAGTTCGCCGACGCGTTGGATAACTCGCGCAAACCTCGAACGCTTTGAATATCTGCTGCCCCACCCCTGTCCGCACCGACTCGTCTTCCGGCGAGTTGCATACACTTCTCGGCTTCCTTTCTGGGCATTTCACAACAGAGAGCTTTATTTTCAGAGGTATTTGTACCTTTTATATAATGGCGACACCTGGTGTTTACTGGTTAGGTTATTTTCTGTAGACTGAAGACTGTTATTATAATTGTAGATATCTAATTAGTCACTGGGGGTGTCGTAAAAATTGTATATATGTAGAGGACCCCCACACGTGGTTTCATGATGAAATCTTTGTTCCTACGATGCTGAATGTTGGTATCCCTTTGGTCGTGGTACTATGATAGCGTAGTAGGTAGAAGGACGAAAGCAAAAGGAAGGGATGCGTTTCGTCCTGGGTCTGCTAGCGTACTCATTAGTAAGGCTACCTCGCAGGCCCTGCCTTAAATACTTTAGGTAGCATAGGACCTTCCATCGACTACTTCGAGTAGGAATCCATCTACCAGGATAAGAATGATGGTCGCTACATATATATTATTCAGTGCACAGTTTGAATAAAGATTAACGGATACTCTATGCCAATTTCTATCAAAACAATGTAAAATATCAGCGAAAAGAATACTGAAATAAAATCAAAATTTTCTCGACTATGATCCACTTAGAACAAATCGTCAAATGCGACTCTAGAGAAAAAAGGGTTAAGCACGAGACAGACAGAGCCCTCTCGTTTCGTTTCATCCCTGTTGGATTTATAATTTGAATTTGGTGGATGATCTATAACGTGTAAGCTAGCCTAAGCTGGACAAAAGGCAATCGTCAGGCAGTCAAGAAGGATAGGCGTCCACGGTTAATACGTCTCTGATACAAGTTCTTTTTCTTTGCACACTTTTCCTTCATTATATACCCTAATTATTGGAATTATGGGTAAAACGAAATAACTATCTTTACTCTATCCTAAGGAAGGTATATCTTATGTATTCTGTCTGTTCGCATGGAGAGACAAAACTAGAGTGAAGAAAAAGGGTATGCGATTGCAGCTCGTCCTAGTCCCCTAATTAACACTAGATTTACGGAACCCGTCAATTTGACGGAAGGGTTGATCCAATTATACGATGGTAACAGATTTAGTTAACTTATAGTAAGACTGTTAATATAATATATAATTTTTTTAAATTAAACTAATCGTTAAAAAAGAGAGGCACGTGGTTTCCTTTACCTGTCAATTTGACACGTGTCCTTAGAAATAGGTGTACAAATAGCGTCCGCAAACCTAGTGTTAAATAAACACTTGAAATATGAAATAAACACTTCACGCGTTCCCGGAACCCCTTTGGTACATAGTTTAAATACATCGTTTGATTTTTGTATATATGTAGGATATTTTTTGACTTCCCAGGTATAGAGGCCCCGTTAGCGTCTGCCGGCCAGACGATCCTGGGAAGTTGGGGCCAGGCCACGTGAGGTAGCCTCGCTCAATCCCGGTTTTCCCCATTGTAAACCGGGGGTGACGCGTCCGGGGGCACCTCTCGGGGAGGGTCCCCGCGTGGGTGACCCTTCGGAGAGCCCAACCCGAAGGAGGAATCCCTTCCACCCCAGAGCGTTACGTGGAGGGAGCTTTCTCCTCCTTCGGGGGAGGCTCTTGCCTTCCAGACGGGCTTAAAAGGGCCCGCTCTGGAAGATAGAGGAGAGTTTTGAGATAGTCATTAGAGAGTTGAGGTAGTCCATGAGAGAGTTGAGACCGAGAGTTGCGATTGCGAGAGTTATGCGTTATTGAGAATCGAATAGAAAATACAGACTGCAGTGAATCCAAGTATTCCGAGGTACTCTCCAGCGAGTAGAGACTGTGTGACTCTACATATACGTCAAGACGTATCTTATTTACAACACTAATTTTATGTAATCTACTTACAAGGAGAATGCAGTCCTTCGGGTCACCGATTTAATTGAAACTTTGCAGGTTTGTAGATTTCGTCTTGCAGTTCAAGAATATGTATCATTATATATTTACAATTAAAGTTTGAAAGTTTTCTTATTTCTTTAACTTCAGATTTATTTTCCGGGGTTCGATTCCCGCCTCTAGTTGATTCTTTTCTTCAATCTATTTTTCACTTTGTATTCATTCCTCGCCTATGAAAACATTGTAAATAAACAATTGTAAATCGAATTTCTTAATAGGAAATTTATTTTTTACGATTTCTTATGCTAGTATATATTTAAAACTTTAATCGTAAATATCTGAAAAACTATTGAGCAGTGGCGGCTATAATGATGTATATTCTTGAACTGCATGACGAAGTCTACAAACCTGCAAAGTTTCAATTAAATCGGTGACCCGAAGGACTTGCACTCTCCTTGTTAGTGTTGTGTATGTACATGATTGATGAGAAATATATATATATATATTCTTTCAATTTTGACACGGTGTATTTAATAATCGCAAATGCATTCAAACAATCCCGTTTAACGATCTCGTTGGACTTACGCGAGGTGAAACTGGAACTGGTCGAAGAGGCGAGGCTATCAGACCGGCTGCACCCCATTCGCCTCCAGCGAGCATATTACAATAATTGACCAGAGGTTAGCCCCACCTCGGCGACAACGCGAAGCGCCCATCTGACAGACGCGTGTGTCGCTGGAAACGCAGTTGCCGGCACGACGTTTCTCCCAGGATAACCCAATTTGCCTCCCTTTCGTCGAGGGTCGTGGTAGATCGATGAGTCCAGGTCCCCGGCATCTTCTCCCTTTCGATTGCGACGAAACGCAGATCTGCGGGCGCAGCGTGCACGAGGCTGGACCGAGCAGAGGGTCACTCGACCGATTCGTCCTCCCTCGTGCTTCACTTGCAGAAACCGGGGCGCGCCAGGGATTTCGCAGTGAAATCACGTCGTTGCCCGACGGAAGGGGTGGGCCGGAATCGGGGGAACTCGTTGAAAATCAAATTGAAACGAAAAATGCGTGGTCGCGAGTGGAAGTTGATTGGAACGCTGTCGGTCACACGTAGACACTGCAACAAATATTTCTCTACGCCAGTCGAATGCTAAAGCGTCGCTCTTTTCCTGCGAATCGACTGCGAATTTACCGCGAATCGATCGTTTTGCAACGTGCATGTATATAGCCTGGAAGAGTTACCCTAAAAATTCTTTAATATTAACTCTTCGCACTCGACGATTTTTTCGTTGCAGAAAAATGGTAATTCGGAGACTTTCTGTCATAAAGTCGACGATATTTTTAAAATGGTAAATAAGAAATCGGTATGTAAATTGAAACGTAAAATTATTTTACTTCGACATTCCACGCATCGTTAGGTAATTTTAAATTTGATATACTAATTAACATCGATCCTTAGAATCTGATTAAATGGCGACTGAGAGTCGCCTCTCGAGTGCAAAGGGTTAAAATTATCAGATTAGCCAAAAGGTTTCGGATATTTCGAGAAAGTTGATTTCGTTATGAATCTTCAATTATTATTATTATTATTATCATCATTATTATTATTATTATTATATGTACAAGCTGATCCAAAAATTTTGAGAAATATGGCTTAATGAGGAAGTCTTTGGAATAAATGGCAACACGTCGCTCTTTTCGCGCGATTCAATTGCCAATTTACCGCAAATCGATCATTTTGCAAAATAGATATATGTTATATGTTAAGTGTTATTTTAAAAATTCCTTAATATTAAAATTATCAGATTAGACAAAAGGCTTCGGATATTTCGAGAAAGTTGATTTCGTTATGAATCTTCAATTATTATTATTATTATTATTATTATTATATGTGCAAACGGACCCAAAAATTTTGAGAAATATAGCTTAATGAGGAAGTCTTTGGAATAAATGGCAAAACTTCGCTCTTTTCGCGCGATTCAATTGCGAATTTACCGCAAAATCGATCGTTTTGCAAAATAGATATATAGCCTGGAAGTGTTATTTTAAAAATTTCTTAATATTAAAATTATCAGATTAGACAAAAGGCTTCGGATATTTCGAGAAAGTGGATTTCGTTATGAAACTTTAATTATTATTATTATTATTATTATATGTACAAAATGACCCAGAAATCTTGAGAAATGTGTCCTCAATGAGGAAATCTTTGTAATAAATGGCGACACCGGACGCGTCGAAAAGAAATCGCAAAATCGAGCAGATCGAAGTGAAAGTGGAATGAGAAATTTCGTACGGGGAATTAAGGGACGGTCATCGAGATTCACTCCTAATTGAAATGCACACGAGGAACTTTCTATTTCTCGGTCTCCGCTAACTGATCTCCTCGGGCTCGCTTTAATTACAGGGAGATGCAGTAATACATCAACAGGCACTAATGTGTTAATATCCCCAAGGCTTCTTCGAACAACTAGCGAGGCCGAGACGCGTTTATACTTCCAGAATACACCAGGGTTTCTCAAACCGTGACCACTTAACCCCGCGGCAACCCCTACGCAATTTCTCAGGTTACGCGAGAGGAATTAGGTCACCTCGAATTCGCCCAAATTTTATAAAAATTTTTTTAAAATAAATAACAACGTATTACGAATATCTAGGTATATTTTTCAAGGAAGCCAATCTCTCGGAGGATAACAACGTCGAGGAACCAGATTCACAGAGGGTTGAGAAACGTCGGAACGCGGGAAGCAAGTCGGGCCATTGCGTTTCATTTCTACTTAAAGCCTCGCATGCAGGCCAGGGCCCGTCTGCCAGGTGATTTATCCTTTTCATTTCTGGACGGTAGCTGGAAATCTCCTCGTCGTCGAACGTCCACCAAGATCTCGGGAAAATCTGCGCGTTGCCGAAGAGACGGTCGGCGACCTTGCCAGGTTCTCGGAGATGCAGAAGCAAAAAAGTACGTCCGATGGCCAAGGGCGAGCTGACAAATGGACGGGATTTAAGCGGCACAACCGCCAGGGAGAGCGCGTTTTTCATCGGACAGGCGAGAGGGGGAGGCGTTCCGTGCTTTAAGTAATTGCATCTCAGAGACACCGAGAGGAGCACTCGAAAGGATCGCGAGAGCAAAGGTTCCTCGACGCCGGCACGCCGTGGAAATCCTTATCGATGAGTTCCATCCACGCATGAACCCTCGAGGTCTCGATAGTCACGGGGCGAGGGGGCGAGTCATGGAGGTTGTGCTCGGTCAGGTCGCGAAGTCTGGGAAAGAGACACGGGAGGAGGAATGTTTTCGATAGACGGAGGGTGGTGACCTTTCTCGGCGCAGGGTGTGGCGTAGCCCTCTGTCGAGACCATTAGGAGGACACGAGGGAAATAACGATGGGACAGCCTGTTCGTTTTCCATAGCTCCATCTCGACGCCGCCTTAGATTCCGCGTCGACTAACGAGGGGATTTCACGACACGATGTACACGTACCCCGGCGATGCTTCTCAGGTGAGAACCTCGCGGGAAGGACGTAGCTGTCTTCCGGAACCTTGGCTCGTTGTTCGTGCGGAATACGCGGATCTCCCTCGTCGAAGCGGAAAGTCCTGGCAGCGAAGAAGCGGACGCAGTCGACCGAGAGTAATCCCTAATAATTCCGAGTGATTTAGCTGCGACGGTAGCCGGTGGCGGGCTCGATTCGCCGCGAAATTGTTATCTCACGGTGCACGTCTGTTCGCGTCACGGAGACGAGAAGTGACCGAATCCGAGAGAGAGAGAGGACAAAGAGCATCCGGAAGACAAAACGTTTCGGCCACGGCCGTGACTGACCCCTCGGTCCACGCTGGATCCATTAGGGACCGACAGGACGCGAAGCGGGGAAAATAACGACAGACCGATCTCATCGGTTTCCATAGCCGCAAAGCTGAGTGGGAAAGTTCTTAACGACCCCCTGCCCGTTCGAACCACGAGGAGGAAACGTCGGGAGCGAGGAGCAGGCTGGCAGGGACAGGGGATGGCTCACAGAAGCAAGGTAATGCGAATTTCGTAAGGAGCATTAACTTCCGCAATAAACGCTGCGAAGAAATTAACGGCAAATCGCGGGAACTTCTTGCGGAAGAACTATTAAACGAGCCGGAATATCGGTGTTCTCGCGATATAGCCGTCGTTGCTCGTTTCCATGAAAGGAACTGTCGGATCCCAAAGCCTCTGACCCCTGCCACCTCCGACGATTATTCCGCAGGCTTTATTCCCGCTACGAGACCGCCACCTCCCGCACGGAAAGAAGGCACAGGGGACCATTTTACCGTTTTAATGACGTAGTCTGCGTTCGCTTTATCTTCCCGTATTTATTCCTTTCGTTGCCCGTAGTGAAACACTCGACCACTCTGTACCGCTCCATTTACCCTATTTTACCCTTGCGTTCTTCCGCCCGTACGTTGTACGTCTTCCAACGTCTCGCTACTTGCGTGTATCACGTAATGCTTCCTCGTCAAAGCAGCGAAAATAAATGATAATTTTTGTACGCATTTTGCTACAAATTTAAGTGCATCGAAGGATAAACAATTTTCGTAGCTGCCACAAGTATATATACATATATATGTGGCATCGTATTTGGGTGGATTGACTTAAGTTAATATTGTTGGTCTCTTAATAGAATAAAATAAGCTTGTAAATAGAATGACGATGACTGTTTAAATTATGAAACTAGAGAGACTCGCTATAGGCTCACTCTGTGGTAATGGTTACATAGATTTTTAAATATATATGTATTGGAATGAGTGGAACAAGTATGCATGGAATGGAAATATCTAATGAATTCAGGTTATTATGATAAATAAGTATGTCTGTAATGATCGAGGTGTTGCGTGAATTGTGTATGTTAATGTAATGTATGAAAGAAGAAAGAAAAAAAGGAGTGTGATTTGGCATAAGTCAGTTGAAATTGAGTATTAATAGCGAGAAGACGTGCGAGCATGTGATTGTGATAAATTAATTATATTTCAACCCAATATTTGTGTTCGATAATCTTTGCAATTAAATAAATAATTGTTCTTATTGTTATTAAATTTCATGCACCACTAACACACTCTTCTGTTCTTTCTTAAAATTGACTCTTACAACTGACTTTCAAAACTGTGACTGATAGACAGTTCTTCCAAACTGTCCTTGCACACTCTTAGACTTTGACACACTGTCTTTGGCACTCTCTTAGACTTACTCGCCCGCGCCCTTGCACCCTTATTTAAACCATTCATTCTATCCTCTTTCATTCTCAGAGTTTCTTTCTCCGTCATGCTCTTCCCCTCACGCAACCTCGGTGGGCCAGGTGCTACAAACACATTATTCGTAAACTTCCACTCGTTTATCGCATTCGGCTCTGTCTTAAACGTTCATTCGATCCTCTTGCGCGCGGTCACTTTCTAAGTCCAAATACTCTTCATATTCATTCAAGGCAGCACTCATTCCAATCCTATGTATGAACCATTCACTGCACAAATCGATTGACTCCACTTTCTGAAAAATCTTAACCCTTTGCGCTCGAGAGGTGTTCCACAGTCACCATTTGATAAAATTTCGAAGCTCGATATTCATAAATATGTCAAATTTCAGATAAGGCAACGGTGTGCGAGGTATTAAAATCAAATAATTCTACGTGTTAATTATCATACGATTTCTTATTCACTGCTCAGAAAAATATTGTCAGCTTTGCAACAGAAAATCTTTGAACTCCTATCCTTCTTTGGCCAAAAAATCGTCGAGTGCAAAGGGTTGAATTTGAATGTCAAAGCACTTGGTATAGTCATAAATTTTTGTTCCGTCCCGGAGAGCGTGTTCAGAATATGATTTTATAATTAAGGCTTACACTTTTAACAGACCTAATGGTTTATTTTATATTTTACAATGCGACTGCAATTCCGGAGATACGATGTGCCTCAACGCCGTTCTAGCGGATTAAGCTCATAAAGGTAAAGCAAAATTAGGAATTTTACAAGTACCAGACAGATGGGATCCACTTGTGACAGACCCAACAAGCGACGGACGGACGGCACTTATAAATCACGTCATTGACCATCAGAAATCGGCTCCTTGACAGTTTCCTACTCCTTAGCCAAAGATCCTTATGTCACACCCTCTGTCCAATTAAAACTCTTTACCTTTCCACCACCAACATCTATTTTACCCAATCGGAACTAAACTAGAGAAAACACCGGACCGAACACGACGAGACAGGACATAGAGCAAAATCGAGAAGTCAGTTCGTCTTCGCCACCGATCCTTAAATCATCTAAATTACACGTACAAACGCGTGCTCGAAACGGTACTCCGTTGACGTCTACGTTATAACTATTCTACACTTTTCTCTAAATAAACACTCTCTTTTGACCACACACCTTCTGGGTCCTTATTATCACAACTAGTCACGCAATATTAATTTGGCGCGTGATAAGCGTTTTTGGAAATCGAAGAGATTCGATACCGTAGGATGCTACATTTCTATATTTAAGATTTTTCAAACAGCGGAGTTAATCGATTTGTGCAGCGAACGGCTCATATATATATTTTAAATAGGCAAGATCGGAGCTTGATTTCACGAAACCGGGCAATTTGTAAAGCACTGCGGTATCAGTGAAGTAATTTACCAGCGTCGGCTTGGCGACTAAAATTCCGAGAACACGAGCACCCCTTGAATCTGCGAAAAACCAGAATTTCCACTACCCTCGTGTACAATTCTATACTTGAAAGTCCGACTCACGGTCTCGTAGAGTTAACAACGGTCCCCGACGAAGAGACTAAAGGACAATCCAGTGGTGGAAATGCCGCGATAATTATTTAACCGTGGGTACTTCTCGTTTCGGCGCGGCGGATGCTCGAAAAAGCTAGACCGAATTACGACGTCCGGAGCGGGGGATGGGCCCGACGCGCGTCAAAGACGCGCAGCGTTGCTAACCGAACCACGAAAATTAGCAACTTTCATTACCGGTCGCCGTACAGCCGCGTTCTTTCACGCGAGCGTGTTTCCACCACCGCGAGCGGGTGGTCAGCTCGTCGGCTGGCGGAGAGATGAAAGAAGCGCGTTTAAACGCGTTTCACTGTCAGCCCGATGCTTCCTCGTTTTTCCTTTCAGCCGAGCTCGCCAGCCGTCTAATTAATTAAATGTAAACCCAACTCGCCGTTCCTCTCCCGCCCCCGTCGCGTCTGCAGCCTCTTTAGCCCCGTCTTCCTCCTGTCATCGCTCGTCTCTCCGCTCGTCAACTCGCCTTCATTCGAGATTCGCCACGAGCTCGGCTTCGGAAATTCCCGAGTCACTTATTTGCGTTTACCTAAGGACCGTGTCTTCCCCGTCGCAGACGGTTAATTGGCCGCCATGCACCCCTTCTTCTGCTTCTTACTCCTCTATGAGATACCTCGTCAGCGGCGATTCCGCTCGATCGTCCGCGATACCTGCACTTAATTAGCCAACTGCACGCCTAAGGAAGACGCGGTCCTCTTTGAAGTTCCCTCTATGTATCGTACCATCCTCGGAATTTCACCAGTTTCCATCTCTCTTCTCCAACCGCTTACTAGGAACACCTTTAAGTCCATGCCGACACGAGGCCTACTTTTTATTCAACGCTCGCGATTAATTACAGTATCCAACAAATTTCAGCTTTTTCTCTAATCTGTAATATTCATTAGGCGATTCTTATGGAGTTTTCGATCCTCGAGACGAATTCGTAATCGGAATTGCAGTCTGCGAATAAAGAAAATATAATGTTGTTATCAAATTTAGGAAAATTGAGAAAGTTCAAACGGAACTTGGAAAATTTACAATAGGTGTGAGATATGTTGAACTTTGGGCGTAGCTCTTAGCTTGGTATCGCTTCTCAAAAGTTATTTGTTGAAAAGCGATACCAATTACCAGGTCTCACCACGTGGAGGAGGCTACGCATCGAGACCCGACATGCACCCTAGTGGAACAGCCTGCTGGCGCTGTCTGTATCAAAGATAGCCTAGTCTAACTTGCAGCGAAAAAAGTTAAAGAGAAGCTACTGAAAATTTATTATATTTCGTGTCTTACAAAAGGGGTTTTGGTTGCGATTATTCGAAGGACCGACTAGCCTAGGCGACGCACTCCCATGTACAAGACAACTCCCGGCCTCAGCACCCTCCCGATCGGGCCTTGCTCACCCTGCCACCGCCGACCTCGCCGTGGCTTACTCGATGACCTAAGACAGCCAACGAACCAGCGAAACACCCAGTGGCAATCCGAGGGTCCTATGCGAGGCCTAACAGTCGAAATCACGCGCAACCCCGGCTCTATGCAAACATAACCACATAGCCACCACTGTGACTACTTAGGTCTAAACGCACGCATCAAATCTTGTATACCTGTAAATTGCTACACTTATTATTAATAACAAATAGTTTGTAACGTATATTAACGATGAAAGTCAAAAAAGTTAATAAATTATCAGCTACTACTTAAACAAGCTACGTATTTGTGTTAAAATGTATTCATAACTTACAAAAAGTTAATAAATTAATAAATTTATTGTTAATAACAAATATTTTGCAACGTACATTAACGATAAATGTAAAAAGAATTAATAAATTATTAGCTACTACTTAAACAAGCAACGTATTTGTATTAAAATGTATTCGTAACTTACAAAAAGCTAATAAATTAATAAATTTATTGTCAATAGGAAATTAAAATTGTTGTTAACAAATAGTTTGTAACGCATATTAACGATAAAAGCCAAAAAAGTTAATAAATTATTAGTTATTACAGCGGAAATGTAACTTTTAAAGGAATCGGTAAAGTTCGGAAATTTTCGCC
>NW_016908985.1:0-4421 GCF_001483705.2 Eufriesea mexicana | reverse complement strand
GCTAACGGAGCACAAGCTACGAGTGTAAAGTCATAGGTCGCACTTACCGTAGTTTCCCAAATTTTTATTCGGCATTAAAAAATTACCAAATTACACAATTTCTGCGATTAATTTATGAACTTTTGTACTTGCGTCGTAAAGGCACGTCCTTTACAAACTTTTTAATATAATTTTCTATATTAATTTCTTTCTATTTAATTAATTACAAGTAATTATTCTCCGAATGTTCGAACTGAGACGAAGATATTATTGGTTTTTCATTAATTACTATCTTCTATGCAATTAATTTATGAATTACATGCACAGAATGTATAAACAACATCCTTGGGAATACACTCATATGATTTTTGTTCGTATTTTACTTCTAGTTTTCTTCATAATTAATTATTTTCATGGAGAATCGTGCCGATCGTTGTTGTAAAACCGCGAACACCATCAAGTAATTATTAATAACAAACTAAATGCCATCAAATTATGTGCAAAAATTGCATGAAAATGTTGTCCAAAGATCCAGCTGTCTGATTCAATTATAAAAGTTCATAAATTAATCGCTGAAATCGAGTAATTTGTCAATTATCCAATTGCCGAAGCATCCATCCTTTTTTATTCGCTTGCTGTCCTTGTCACAAGGACAATACTTTTGCCGCTTCGGCGGACAATACTTTTGCCGCTTCGGTGGACAATACTTTTGCCGTTTCTGGACAATACTTTTGCCGCCTCTGGACAAAACTTTTGCCGCTTCAGTTGACAATACTTTTGCCGTTTCTGGCCAATACTTTTGCCGTCTCTGGACAGAACTTTTGCCGCTTCGGTGGACAATACTTTTGCCTTTTATGGACAAAACTTTTGCCGCTTCTGTGGACAATACCATTGCAGCTCTGCCGTTAAATTTTCGACCGAATTCGCGACTTTGTATTAGGATAACATAACATGATAGGAGGTCGCTCGACGAGACAGTTCCTAGAAATGACGTCATTTCCAAGAATTCTCAGGCAACGCTTCTGTAGCCCGGCCGTAAAATTTTCGGGCGATTTCGCGATTTTGTATCAGGGTAACATAACATGACAGGAGGTCGCTCGATGACACAATTCCAAGAAATGACGTCATTTCCTAGAATTCTCGAGCGATACCTTTGCAGCCTCGGCAAGAATTTTTCGACCGATTTCGTGACTTTGTACTAGGATAACATAACATGGTAGGAGATCGCTCGCCGAGACAGTTCCAAGAAATGACATCATTTCCTAGAATTCTCGAGCGATACTTTTGCAGCCTGGGCGAGATATTTTTGGCCGATTTTGCGATTTTTTATTAGGATAACATAACATGAAAGGAGGTCGCTCGTCGAGTCAGTTCCAAGAAATGTCGTAATTTCCAAGAATTCTCTGGACAATAATTTTGCAACACGGCGAGAAATTTTCAGCCAATTTTGTCGCTTTGTATTAGGGTAACATAATATGATAGGAGGTTGCTCGCCGACCTATTCTATGATTTTACATCATCTCCAACAATTCTTTGGACAATACTTTTTCTACTTTGTAGTACATTTTAATAATTTTACTTACCTTATACTTACCTTGCTTACTTACCTTCCCTTCCTTGGATTCCTTTCCTTAATTACAAGGAGTGTGCAAGTCCGTCGGGTCACCGATTTAGTTGAAACTTTGCAGTTTTATAGATATCGTCATGCAGTTTAAGAAAATATATTATTATAGCCGCAATTACTAAATAGTTTTGAAGACATTTGCGATTAAAGTTTTATTACATCCATAATTAAATATTTCCAATGTGTTTCAATTTAAGTTGTAGCGTAACTGGGACGATCGAGAATTGATATACTGGAGGACCGGGGTTTGATTCCCATCCATAGATTTGATAATATCTTTAAATATATTTTTTGTTTTGTATTTATTTTTAGCATATGAAAATATTGTAAGTACACAATTATAAATAAATTTTCTTACTAAAAAAAATTATTTTTTACGCTTTCTTATGCTAGTATATATTTATTAGAAAATAATAAGAATATTGTGCAAGAAAAATACCTTTCTACAGCAATCTTATTTACTACAGAAAATACAAAACTATCGCTCGTGTAAGTATTAATTATTAAATTAAACATCGTATAAGAATGTTGCCTATAATTCCAACTTTGCTGTGCAGCTATAAATGTTCATAAATTAATTAGAAAATCTTGGAAATTTATTAATTTTCTACTGCCGAGTAAATAAAAATTTTACCGCCTGCGATCAGCGCCATCTATGATTTGGGCTCGAAAATCAAGAAAGTAATAGGAACATAGAATTAGCGAGGAGGTCGTTGAAGAGCTCGTTACGTGGCAGACAAGGACAGAGAGAGGATAGAAAAGGATAGAAGGGCTCCGACAGTGAAAAATTAATTAATTACCCAATTCTGTAATTAATTTATGAACTTTTATTGTTTCATTGCAAAGCTGGAACTCCAGGCTACATTCTTATATAATTTTTGTAAACAATTTAACTATAAATTGTTAGTTATTAATTTCTGTTTGATGGTGTCCATGATTTCGTAGCGGCAGCCATCACGATCTTCCGTGAAAATATTTAATACTAAACTAAACTAGAATGAAAATGTGATCTAAAGTTATATGAGAAGAATCGCAAGAACGTCGTTTTTATAATGAGTGCATAAAGTTTCATAAATTAATTGCGTAAAGGATAGTAATTAATGAAAAAACAAATATTAATAATTAATTAATTGGGGACAAATTTATATCGGAAAATATATGCAAAAGTTCGTGAAGGATCTGACTTTACGATGATATTATTAAAGTTCATAAATTATTCACAGGTATTGAATAATTACTGAATTTCCCACTGACGATTTGATTTACTATAATATATTCGGAGCACATAACCAGAGTTAGTAAACTGACATCAGAGCCATCTATGATTTTAGACTCGAAGCTCAACTTCCGCAACGAGAACATAGATAGCTCTGATATCAGTTTACTAACTTTGGTTATGTGCTCCGAATATATATTAATAAATCAAATCGGCAGTGGAAAATTCACTAATTACTCAATATCTGTAATTAATTTATGAACTTCTATAATACCATCGTAAAGCCAGATCCTTCACGAATTTTCAGATATATTTTTCGATAGAAATTTGTCCCTAATTAATTAATTATTAATAATTGTTCTGCGCAGTGTTGGAATTGTTGTCGAAGACGCCATTGATTTTTCATTAATTACTATCCCTTACGCAATTAATTTATGAAACTTTAAGCACTCATTATAAAAACAATGTCCTTGTGAATCTTCTCATATAACTTTTGATCACATTTTGCTTCTAGTTTCGTTTAGTAATAAATATTTTCACGGAAGATCGTGATGGTCGCCGTTACGAAATCATAGACGCCATAAAACAAAAATTAATAACTAACAATTTAGAGTTATGTTCCTTACGAAAATTATATAAGAATGTAGCCTGAAGTTCCAGCTTTGCAAAGAAATTATAAAAGTTCACAAATTGTTTACGTAAATTGAGTAATTAATTATTTTTCACTGCCGGAGCCATTCTATCCTTTTCTATCCTCTCTCTGTGCTTGTCTGCTACGTAACGAGCTCTTCAACGACCTCCTCGCTATTTCTATGTTCCTATTGCTTTCTTCATTTTCGAGCCCAAATCATAAATGGCGCTGATCGCAGGCGGTAAAATTTTTATTTACTCGGCAGTAGAAAATTAATAAATTTCCAAGATTTTCTAATTAATTTATTAACATTCATCGCTGCACAGCAAAGTTAGAATTATAGGCAACATTCTTATACGATGTTTAATTTAATAATTAATACTTACACGAGCGATAGTTTTGTATTTTCTGTAGTAAATAAGATTGCTGTAGAAAAGTATTTCTCTTGCATAATATTCTTATTATTTTCTAATAAATATATACTAGCATAAGAAAGCGTAAAAAATTATTATTTTATTAAGAAATGTTATTTACAATTTTTTCATAGTCGAAAAATGAACACAATTAAAAATAGATTAAAAAACTACCAACTATTGGACGAGAATCGAACCACGGTCCATTACCACAGGAATATTCATCTATCGCTTTTAGGCAACAACTGCACTTGTAAAATGATGGAAATAAATCTGTAATTAAGGAAGTGACAAAATTTTAATTGTAAATATCTCAAAAACTATTGAGTAGTTGCCGCGATAATGACATATTTTTTTAAAATGCGTGACGATATCTACAAACCTGCAAAGTTCAACTAAATCGGTGATCCAAAGCACTTGCACTCTCCTTACATACCATAATTCCTCTTCATTTAAATATTATTTAAACAGATATTGCCCACTCTTTATTTTCACATTCCAAAGGGAATATTGAAAATTTACAAGAGGTAGGAAATATCTTAAATTTTGTGCGTAGCT
>NW_016908984.1:0-529 GCF_001483705.2 Eufriesea mexicana | reverse complement strand
CGCAACGTAACCCAGACTAAAGTGCAGGGACCACCGTTGCTGGCCTCCCCACAGCCAAGCAGGGCATATTAGAGCACAGTAGAGTTCAGAAATCCACCGCATTGCATTGCACAGCACAAAAGTCAATCCTACCGTGACATAACCTCACCTCAACTTACCTACCCAAATGTGGCGTATGCAAACATAACGTGGCGAGACCAATATTGCTGGCATCCACAGCGACTGGCGGAGCACATTAGAGCACATTAGAGCCCGAAAATCGAACGAACAGCAGTGAATGGTACAGAAGTCACGGTAGACTATCCTAAGGTAGCAAAACCTAACATACCCAAACGAAGCCTAACTCAACCTAACATCAACAGGCCACTATTGCTGACATCCACAGCGACAAGCAGAATGTACTTGCGAAGTGTAGATCAAAGAAGTGCAACGAATAACAGTGTATAGCAGGGAAGTCGAGGCCATCTTTGCCAAACAAAAGCTAACACAACCTAACGAAACGTTACCTAACACTGCCTAACGTCCTCGA
>NW_016908982.1:97977-158488 GCF_001483705.2 Eufriesea mexicana | reverse complement strand
CCAAACGTAACGTAACCAAACGCAACCTAGCACACCCTGACATGCGGTACCACAGATGCTGATCATTCCAGAGATAAGCTGAACGTATTAGAGGAGAGAAGAATGCAGAGATCCATTGAATCGCAGGCCATAGCGCAATATTCCAAGTTATCCGACCCCAACATAACCACACGTAACATTACCAAACGTAGATAAGCTCAAATTAACGTGCAGAGGCCACTACTGTTAGCATCTGCGGAGCCAAGCATAATGTGCTATAGCACAGTAGAGCGCATTAATCTACCGCATTGCTGTGTACTGCACAGGAGTGGAAGATATCCTAACCCAAGCAGTCCTAACCTAACCCAAACGAACGTAGCCCATCTCAACATAAGGCGACGGAGATGGAATTACTGCCCTCCTCAGAGCCATGCAGAGCATATTACAGCAATGAGGAGCGCGGGAATCTACCGAATGGTGGTGTATAGCACAAAAGTCAAAGTTCTGCTATCCTCACCTGACCGAACTAAATATAACCATGCGTAATGTACACCAACCTAACGTCCAAAGACCACTATTGCTAGCATCCACAGAGACAAGCAGGATTTACTAGAGCACTGTAGAGCGGAGTAACACACCGTACTGCAGAGGATAGCACAAAGGTCAAAGGTGCCCTAACCTAAGCTGTCCTAACCAAACCTTACCGAACGTAGTCTAACTAAGCAAAACTTGCCGCGAACACTATTGCCGGCTACCCTGGAGCCAAGCAGAACACATTAGAGGAAAGCAGAGATTGGAAATCCATAGAATCGCAGTTTATATCAGAAGAGTCGAAGCTACACGAACTTAACACATACAAATGTAGCCTAACCAAACGAAGCATGGCTGAGCGAAACGAGCCGCGACTACTATTGCTGGAAACCCCAAGGCCAAGCAGGGCATATTACAGCACAGAATATCGCGGATGTAGACCGAATAGCAGTATATGGCGCAAAAGTCAATGTTAACCTATCCTAAATTGACAGAACGTAATATAACCAGGCGTAACCTAATAGAGCCTAACGTACCAGGACAACAATTGCTGGTCTCTCCGGAGCCAAACATAGCGCATCGGAGGGGAGCAGAGCGCAAAAATCCATAGAATCGCAGTGTATATCTGAAAAGTCAATGGTATCCAAACCTAACATAGAGCAACGTAACATAACCAAACGATGCCTAACCCAACATAATGTCCCGCAACCACAATTGCTGTTCACACCGGGCCCATGCAGAAAATATTAGAGGTGATTAGGGTGCAGAAACAAATAGAATCGCAATGTATATCGGAGAAATCAAAGCTAGACAAGCCATGCCCTTGCTTATTTAAACTAACAATACGTAACCTAACAAAACCTGACATGACGCGGCCACAATTTCTGGCTTCTCCAGGGTAAAGCAGAGCATATTGGAGCACAGTAGAGCGGAGAAATCCACCGAATAGGAGTGTATAGCACAGAAGTTAAAGCCACCCTTTCCTAACCCAACATACCGTAACATAACCAAACGTAACGTAGCGCAATGTCACTTGCCGCGACGACCATCGCTGGCATCCCCAGATTCGAGCAGAGTATAGTAGAGCACAATAGAGCGCAATACTCCACCGAATAACAGCGTACGACACGAAAGGCGAAGCTATACAGTCCGAAACCAAATTAATGTAACGTAACCAAACGTAGCCTAACTCAACCTAGCGTGCCGAGAACATTATTGCTGGCACCTCCAGAGCCAAGCAGAAAATATTAGAACACAGTACAGCGCAGAAATTCGCGGATAGCAGCGTACAGCACAAATGACAGGCAAATAGTGGCCAACCTGGCCATACCTAACCTATTCAAGCGTAGTGTAACTCAACATATCGTGACGAGGCCATTATTGCTGGCCTGCCGGAGCCAGGCAGAGCATATTAGGGCGCACAAGAGTGCAGGAATAAGCCGAAAAGCAGTTTCTAGCACACAAGCCATAGAAATCAAACCGAGCCTTCCTTAACTAACCTAACGAAAGGTAACCTCACTCAACATAAAGTGCCAAGACCACAATTACTGGCCACCACAGAGCCAAGCATAGCGTATTATAGCACATGTGAGCACAAAAACCCACCGAATGGTGGTGTACGGCGCAAAAGGCAAAGTATCCAATCCTAACCTAGCCAAACGTAACATAACCCAACCTAACATGTGGAGACGAATATTCCTGGCCTCCGAAAAGTCATGCAAAATGTACCAGAGCACAGTAGTGCGAAGAAACCCACCGCATTGCAGTGCATAACACGAAAGTCAGACATATCATAACATAACCTGACCATACATTACCTACAGAAACGTAGTGCATTTATACATACCGCGACGAAACCAATATTGCTGGCATACCCAGAGCCAGGCAGAGCACAATAGATCACAATAGAGTGCAGAAATCCACCGAGTAGCAGTGAATAGCGAAACACAACGTGCACAAGCGTAACCTAACACAACCTAACATGACGAGGCCCTTACTTGTGACCTCCACAGAGACAAGCAGTATTTACTAGAGCACAGTAGTTCTTAGAAGTCCACCGAACGTCAGAGGATGGGGACAAAACTCGATGAGATCCTAACATAACCTCCCCTAACCTGACCAACGCAAACGTACCATAACACAACAGAGCGTGCCGCGGCCACTGCTGCCGAAATCCCCAGAGCCAAGCAGAACACAGCACAGCACAGTAGATCACAGAAACCCCCCGGAAAATAGTGTACAGCACGGAAGTCAAAGACATCGTAGCCAAACGTAACATAACATGACCTATTCAAACGTCACTCAACATAACGTGCCACGACTTTTTCTGTCCTCCGCAGGGCCAAGCAGGGAATAGTAGAGCACAGTCGAGTGCAGAAATTCTCCGAAAAGCAATGCGCAGCACAAAAGGCGAAGTAGCCTAATCTAGCATAACCAAACGTATCACATTCAAACGTAACCTAACTCAATCCAACATGAGGAGACAGCAATTGCTTGCTCTCATAGAGACAAGCAGAATGTGCTAGAGCACAATAGTGAGCAGATATTCTCCTCATTACAGTCTATAACGAAGGGGTCAAATATATCCGAGCCATACCTGACCAAACCTAACCTAACAAAGCGTAGCCCAACTCAACGTAACGTGCCAAGGCCACCATTGTTGGCCACCCAGAGCCATGTAGAACATACTAGAGAACACCAGGTTGCTGAAATTCCCGAACAGCTGTGTACAGCAGAAAAGTCTGTGCTACACTATACTAATATATACAAACTTAACATAACCAAACGTAACATAACTAAACCTAACGTGCCACGACCTCTATTGCTCGCCACCCCAGAGTCGAGCGGTGTAGAGTAGAGAAATGTAGAGCGCGGACATCCACCGAATACCAGTGCTTTGCACAAGGGTCATATATATCCTAACCAAGCCTTCCTAACCTAACCAAACGAAACGTATCGTATCTCCAACCGACGTGCCGGGTGTCCTATTACTGGCCGCCCCAGAGCTAAGCAGAGCACGTCAGAGCAGACTAGATTGCAGAAATCCACCGAATAGCAGCGTATGGCACAGAAGTCTAAGCTATTCTATCCTAACCTAACCAAACGTAACATTAGCAAACGTACAGGAACTCAACCTGGTGAGCCGAGACCACTACTCCTGGCGTCCCCAGGGCCAAGCAGAGCGTACTAGAACACATTAGAAGACAGATATCCAACGAAAAGCAGTGAATGGCACAAAAGCCAAGGTAGCCAATCCTATCCTAGCCAAGCGTAGCATATCCAAACGTCACCCAACTAAACCAAAGATGACTAGACAAATATTGCTGACCTCCACAGAGACAAGCAGAGTGCGTCAGTGCACAGTAGTGCGCAGTAATCCACCACATTGGAGTGAATATCACAAAAGTCGCAGATGCCATAGCGTAACCTGTCCTAGCCTAACCTAACCAAACGAATCGTAGCTCAACAGAACGTGCCGCTACCAATGCTGCGGGACTCCCCAGTGGCAGGCAGAAAGTTCTAGAGCACAGTATATAACAGGATCACGCCGAAAAATGGTATATAGTACGAATGTCGAAGCAATCCTGACCAAACACATCATAACATAACATAATCGTACGTAGCCTAACACGACATAACGTGCCGCGTCCACTATTGCTGGCCTGCCATGGGCCAAGCGAAATATAGCCGAACACAGTCGAGTGCAGAGGTCGTCCGAAGAGCAGTGCATAGCACGAAAGCCAAAGATAACATGACGGAGCTTGAGAAAACCGAACCCAACTTAACGAAGCATAAACCAGCCTAACCTGCCGATACCACTGCTCCTGGACTCCCCAGAGCCAAGCAGAATGCAGCAGATAACAGTAAATCATAGAAGTCCACAGAATAGCAGTTTACGAAGTTCAAAGCTATCCTAACCAAACTTAAACTAACCTAACGTAACCAGGCGTAATCAAATTCAACCTGAAATGCCACGTCCACAGTTGTTCTCCTCCCCAGAGTCGAACAGAGTATAGAAGAGCAATGTGGAGCGCAGAAAGCCACCGAATAGCGGTTTACAGGTCAAAGGTCAAAGAAGCTTTAACCAAGCCTTCATAACGTAACCAAACGAGACGAACTCTAACTATAACTGCCGTACCGGAAGTACCATTGCTGGCTGCCACAGAACCAAGCAGGACACATCGGAGCACAGTAGAGCGCAGAAATCCACCGAATGGCAGCGTATGGCACAAAAGTCTAAGATATTATATACTAGCCTAACCAAACGTAAAATAGGCAAACGTACCCAAGCTCAACCTAACGTGCCGGAACCACTACTGCCGGCATCCCCAGAGGCGAGCAGAAAATATTAGGGAGCAGCAGAGCGAAGAAATCCTCGGAAAACAGTGTGTAGCACAAAACCTGACCCTACCTAACCTACCCTAACGTAGTGCAACAAGACATAACGTGGCGAGACCAATATTGTTGCGCTATTCATGGCAAAGGATAGCATATCAGAGCACATTAGGGCGCAGAAATCCGCCGAATAGCAATGTATACCGCAAAAGAGAGAGCAGCCTACACCAACCTAACGAAACGTAACATTTCCATGCTTAGCGTAACTCAACCTGACGTGCCCAGTCGAATATAGTAGAGCACTCCAGAGCGCTGAATCCCAACACATTGCAGTGTATAGCACCAGAGTCAGACATACCCTGACCAAACATGACCTTACTGAACATATCCAAGCGTTGTACAACTAAGCCGGACGCCACGAGACCAATATTTCTGGCCATCCCAGAGCCAAGCGGAGCATATTAGAGCACACTAAAGGGCAGAAATACACCGAGCAGCAGTGAATAGCACAAAAGTCGAAGTAGCCCACCCTAACCGTGCCTAACGTAACACAACCAAACGTAGTCTAACACAACCTAACATAAGGAGACGACTAATGCTGGCCTCCACAGATACAAGCAGATTGTAGTAGGAAGCAGCGGAGGGCAGAAATTCACGGCGCAACACTGTATAGCACTGAAGTCAAAGCGACCGATACCGAACTTGAGCCAACCCAAGCTGAGCAAACGTTACCTAACACAACCTGATGTGCGAGAACAGTATTGCTCTCAACTCGTGGGCTAAGTATACTTTAGTAGAGCACAGTACAGCGCAGGAGTGCTCTGAAAAGGTGTGTATAGCACGACAGTTTGTGCTACCATCCGAGCTTAACCTAACCTTACCTAACCAAATGTAAACTAACTCAACCTAATATGATGAGGCCACTATTTCTGGCCTCCGCAAAGACAAGCAGATAGCATTAGAACACAGTAGAGCGTAGAAGTTCGCGGATAGGAGGGTATAGCACAGAAGTGTGAGCTATCATATCCCAACCTCCCAAACGTAATAAAACCGAAAGTAGCATAGCTCAAGCTAACGTACCGAGACCACAATTGCTGCCATCCCCATAGCCAAGGAAAAAATACTAGAGCACAGCATAGCGCAGAAGTCCAAATCAGTGCAGTGTATAGCACAAGACTCAAACATATCCTGACAGAACTTGCCATCACCTGACATATCCAAACGTAGTGTAACTCAACATAACGTTACGAGGCCAACATCGCTGGCCTCCCAGAACCAAGCAGAGCATATTAGAGAGTTAGACCGCTGAGATCCACCGAACTGTAGTGAATAGCACAAAAGTGGAAGTATCCTCACCTAATATGTCCAATCCTAACATAAACAAACGTAACATATCTCAAACTAACACGACGAGACCACTATTGCTGGCCTCCACAAGGCAAACAGAAAATACCAGAGCACACTAGAGCGCAGAAGTCCACCGAATAGCAGGGTAGAGCACAAAAGTCAAAGCTATCCTATCCTAATATGTCCAATCCCAACATGAGCAAAAGAAATATGACTCAAAGGAACGCTCCCCGACCACTATTGCTATCCTCCCCAGGATTGAGCGGAACCTACTAGAGGACAATAGAGCACAGAAATCCATAGATTCTCAGTCTATAGTGCAAAAGTCACTTCTACACAGACCTAACTCCAGCTTATATAACCTAACAGAACGTAGCATACAACAACGTAACGGGCAGCGGCCACTATTGGCAGCATTCCCAGTTCTAAGCATAATATAGTAGAGCACACTGCGGCGCATAAATGCTCCGAATAGCAGCGTACAGCACGAAAGTCTAAGATAACCGGATCGAGCTTAACTTTACCTAATCCAACGAAACGCTGCCTAACTTTACCTAACGCGCCGCGAACGCCATTGCTGGCCACCATAGGACAAAGCAGGGTACAGTAGAGCGCAGCCGGGCGCAGAAATCATCCGAATCGCAGTGCGCAGCACGAAAGTCGATGATAACCATACCGAGCTTCGCATAACCTAACCTTACCAAACGTAACATAACACAGCCTAACGTGCAGTGACCACTATTGCTGGCTTCGCCAGAGCCAAGCTGAAAATATCGGAACACAGTAGTGCGTAGTTATCGGCGGACAGCAGTGTATAGCACAAATGTCTGTATTAACCTATCCTAACCTCACCAAACGTAACGTATACAAATGTAGCGCAACTCAACCTAACATGACGAAACCGCTTTTGCTGGCCACCACAGATGCAAGCCGAATGTACTGGGGCACAGTAGTGCGCGGAAATCCACCACATTGCAGTGAATAGCAAAAAAGTCTTCGATATCGTAACCTAACCTGATAAAGCCTAACCGAACAAAACGTTGCATAACCCAACATAACGTGCCGCGACCACTGCACCTGGCATTCCCTGAGCCAAGCAGAGTGTAGCAGAGCACAGTAGATCATAGAGATCCACCGTATAGCAGTATACATTAAGAAGGTCAAAGCTACCATAGCCAAACTTTACCCAACCTCACCTAACCGAACGTAACCTAACACAACCTTACGTGCCACGACCACTATTGCTCGACTCCCCAGAGTCTCGCAGAGTGTAGTAGAGCAATGTAGAGCGCCGAAATCCACCGAATAGCTGTCCATAGCACAAAGGTCCATGAAATCCTAACCGAGCCTACCTGACATAACTAAACGAAGAGTATCCTTGCTCAAACTAACGTATCGAGACCACTATTACTGGCTACATCAGAGCAAAGCAGAGCATATTATAGCACATGAGAGCGCAGAATCCCAATGAATAGCGGTGTGCAGCACAAAAGTCAATGTATCATATCCTAACCTAGCCATACGTAACATGACCAAACATAACCTAACACAAACTAACATGACGGGACCACCATTGCTGGTCTCCAGAAGGACAAGCAGAATGCACAAGAGCACAGTAGTGCGCCGAAGCCCGCCGCACTGCAGTGAGTAGCACAAAAGTCGAAGATGTTCTAACCTAATCGTACCCAACCTAACCTATCCGATCGCAGTGTAGCTAAGCATGACGAGACGAGAACAATTTTTATGGTATCCCCAGGGCCAAACAGAGCATATTAGAGCATAATGGAGCGCAGAAGTGCTCCGAAAAGCAGCGAATAGCACAAGAGACAAAGTAGCCCATCATAACCTAGCCAAACGTAACATAACCAAACATAATCTAGCTCCACGTAACATGACGTGACCGCTATTGCTCGGTTCCATAAAGACAAGCAGTGTGTACTGGAGCACAGTAGTGGGCAGATACCCACCGCAATGCAGTGAATAGCGCAAAAGACGAAGTTAGCCTAACCTATGCTGACCCAACCTAACGTAAGCATACGTAGCATAGATCAACCTAACGTGCCGAGATCGCTATTGCTCCCCCCCCCCAGAGCCAAGCAGAAGGTATTACGACGCAGTAGAGCGCAGAAGTCCGCCGAATAGCAGTGTGTAGCACGAAAGTCAAAGCTATCCTAACCAACCTTTGCTTAACCTATCCTAACCCAGCGTGACCTAACTCAACCTAACGTGCCGCGGCCGGTACTGCTCGCCTCCCAAGAGGCGAGCAGAGTATAGTAGAGCCATGCAGAGCGCTGAAATGCACCGCATTGAGGTGTACAGCACAAAAGTCAAACATATCCTTCATAACTTGGCCAAACCTAACCTATCCAAACGTAGCATAACTCAACATATCTGGCAGAGAGCACTGCTCCAGGCCTCCCCATTGCCAAGCAAAATGTAGTAGGTCGCTGCAGATAACGGAAATACACCGAATGAGATTGTATAGCACGAAAGTTGAAGCGATCCTAACATTACTTAAACTATCTTCACTTAACAAAGCGATCCATAACACATCTTAACGAGCCCTTACCACTATTGATCGCCTCCCTAGAGTCGGGCAGCGTACAGTAGAGCAACGTTGAGAGCAGAAATTCAGCAAACACCAGCGTATAGAGCAAGCGTCGAAGAAATCCTAACAGAAACTTCCTAACATAACATAACGAAACGTAACTTAACTCAACCTAACGTGCTGACACCACATAGTGGACACTCCAGATTCAAGCAGAACGTATTGGAGCACATTAGGGCGCGGAAATCCAGCGAAAGCGGTGTATAGCGCACACGCCAATGTAGCCTCTTCTAACCTAGCCGAAAGTAACATACACAAACGTAACGTAAATCAACCTAACTTGACGGGAACACTACTGCTGGTCTCCCCATTGCCAAGAAGAATGTACTGGAGCACAGCAGATCACAGAAGTACATCGAACAACATTGTATAGCACGAATGCAGATGCTATACTAACAAAACGTAGCCTAACCGGATCTGACCAAACGGAACATAACTCAATCTTACGTGACGAGATGACTCTCGCTGGCCTTCCGAGGGCCAAGCAGGAAATATTAAAACACAGTAGAACGCAGAATTCCGCGGATAGCCGTGCAGAGCACAAAAGTCAGACATATCATGACCCAACTAGGCCTTACCTAGCCTACCCAAACGTAGTGTAACTCAACATAACGTGACGAGACCAGCAATGCTCGCCTCTCGGAGCCAAGCAGAGCATATTAGGGCACATTACAGCGCTGAAATCCACCGAATAGCAATGAATAGCACAAAAGTCCTAGTTGCCTATCCGAATCTAACCAAACCCAACGTATCCAAACGCATCATAACTCAATCTTACATGACGGAACCACAATTGCTGGCCTCCGCAGTGACAAGCAGAATGTACTGGGGAAAAGTACACCACAGGAATCCACCGCATTGCAGGGAACAGCGCAAGAGCCGTAGATACCCAAGCATAACCTAACCTAACCTAGCCTTACCAAACGTGGCATAGCTCCATATAACCTGTAGCGACGACTGCTCCTGTCCTCCCTGTGGTCAAGCAGTATATAGTAAGGTAGCGTTGAGCGCGGAAATCCACGGAATAGCAGTGTATAGCATAAATGTCATAGAAATCCTTACCAAGCATTCCACGGCAACCCGGACGAAACATAGCATAACCCAACCTAACGTGCGGAGACCACCATTACTAGCCACCAAAGAGACATGCAGAACTTATTAGTGCAAAAGTCCAGCGCAGTACAATGAAAAGCCGGAAAGCCGCAGATATCCCGGCATATGTGCTACCCCAACCTATCCAAACGTTGCATAAATCAACATAACGAGCCGCGGCCACTACTCCTTGACTCCCCATAGCCTAGCAGGATATAGTACAGCACAGCAGAGCACAGAAATCCACCGAGTAACAGTGTATAGCACGAAAGTGGAAGCTATCCTAACCAAACCTAACCAAACGTGACATACCTCAATCTAATTTGCCTCGAACACTATTACTCGTCCCTCCTGAGCCAAGCAGAAAATAATAGAGCGCAGTAGGGCGCTCAAATCGGTGGATAGCTGTGTATAGCACAGAAGACTAAACTATCCCATCCTATCCTCACCATACGTAACGTAACCAAACGTAACATATCTAGAACGTGACGAGACGTCTATTTCTGCCGCCCCCAGAGCCATGCAGAACATACTAGAGCAATGCGGAGCGCGGAAATACATAGAATAGTAGTGCATAACACAAAAGCCAATGCTATCCTATCCTATCGTAACCATACCTGTCATAACCAAACGTAACCTGATTCAGCCTAACGTTGCGCGAAGACTGCTGCTGGCGTCCACAGAGCCAAGCAGAATATACAAGAAGACAGTAGAGCGCAAAAATCCTCCGAACAGTAGTGTATATCACAAAAGCCGTTGATATCCTAACCCAACCTATCCTAACCTATCCTAACCAAACGTGGCGTAACTCAACAGAGCGTCCCCGACCACTGTTGCTGGCCTCCCCGGAGACGAGCAGAGTGTAGTAGAGCAACGTAGAGACCAGGCATCCGCCGAACAGCAGTGTAAAGCGAAAAAGCCAAGGAGATACTAACCAAGGCTTACTAACCTACCCTAACGAAACGTAACACAACAAAACCAAACGTACCCAGACCACTGTCACTGGCCACCCCAAAGTCAAGCAGAAGATATTAGAACGCAGTTGGGAGCAGAAATCCACCGAATGGCAGTGAATGTCACGAAAGTCTAAGATATTCTGCCCTAACGTAACAAAACTTGCCATATGCAAACGCAGCCTATCTAACCTAACGCGGCTAGACCACTACTGCTGGCCTGCACAGTGCCCAGCAAAGGACATTAGAACGCAGTAGATCACGGAAGTCGGAGGATAGCAGTGTGTAGCACAAATGTCTGGACTATCCTGTCCTAACTTCATCAAACGTAACATAACCAAACATGGCATAGCAAAACCTAACGTGCCGAGACCACTATTACTGGTCGCGACACAGACAAGCCGAATGTACTGGAGCACAGTGGAGCTCAGAAATATACCGCATTGCAGTGGATAGCACAAAAGCAGTAGACACTCTAGCATAACCTGACCTAACGTAACCTAACCGAAGGTAGCATAACTCAACGTAACGAGCATAGACCACTGCTACTGGCCGCACCATGGCCAAGCAGAATGTATCAGGTCGCCGCATATAACAGAAATACACATAATAGGATTGTATGGCACGAAAGACAATGTTATGATGACAACACCTAACCTCACCTAACATAACAGAACGTACCCTAACACCACCCAACGTGCCGCGGCCGCTATTGACCGCGTCCCCAGAGTCGAGCAGAGTTTTGTGGAGCAATGTAGAGAGAAGAAATCCGTCGAATAGCAGTGTAGGTTACAAAAGTCGAGGATGCCCTAACATAGCCTTGCTAAACCTAGCCCAACCAAACGTAGCAGAAGTGAAAATAAAGCTGCGAACACTCCTGCTGGCATCCCCAGAGCCAAACAGAATGTAGTAGATCAATGTAGAGCGCAGAAATCTACCGAACAGCAGTGTATAGCACAAAAGCCGTTGATATCGTAACCTAACCTGGCCTAATGTGACCTAACCAGACGCAGCATAACCGAAAATGACGTGCCGCGGCCACTGCTCCTGGTCTCTACGGAGCCAAGCAGAATACAGTAGAGCAGAGTAGATCGCAGAAAACCACGGAAAACCAGTGTACAGTACGAAAGTCAAATGTATACTTACCCAACCTAACCTACCGTAACCAAACTGAACGTAACCTACCCCAGCCTTGCGTGCCAGGACCACTATTGCCCGCACCCCAGGGTTGAGCAGCGTATAGTAGAGCAATGTAGGTCCCAGAAATCCAACAAATTGTAGCGTAAAGCAGAAATGTCAAAGAAATCCTAGCCGAACCTTCCTAAGCTATCCTAACGAAACGTAACCTATCTCAACCTAGCGTGCTGAGACCATTATTACTGGACACACCAGAGTCGAGCAGAACGTATTAGAGCACATTAGAGCGCAAAAATCCGGGGAAAGCATTGTATAGCACAAAAGCCAAAGGAGCCCTTACTATCCTAGCCAAACGTAGCGTAACCGTGCGTAACGTAACTCAAACAAACGTGACGTGACGCTTATTGCTACGCCCACTAAGTCCATGGAGACCATATTACAGGAGTGTAGATCGCAGAAATACAATGAATAGAGGCGTATAGCACAGGAGTCAAAAATACCCTATCCTAATATAACGAATTGTATCATAACCAAACGTAACATAAACCAATCTAACGTGCCGCAACCACTATTGATGGCCTCCGCGGAGAGGGGCAGTTAATAATAGATCAATCTAGAGCGCAGAAATCCAGCGAATAACAGAGTATAGCACAAAAGTCAAGGCTATCCTATCCTATCCTAACCAAGGGTACCCTAATCAAACGCAGCGTAACTAAGCCTAATGTGCCGAGACCACCATTGCTGGCCTCGCCAGCGCCAAGCGGAGCATATTAGAGCAATGTAGGACGCAGATACCAATAGAATTGCACTGCACAGTACAAAAGTCACAGCTACCCTATCCTAACCTAGCCAATCGTAACATAATCGTACGCAACCGAACTCAAACTAACGCGTCGCGGACACAATTGGCCACCTGCACAGGGCCCAGCAGTGTATGTCAGAGCGCAGTAGAACGTAGAGATCCATCGAATAGTCGTGTATAGCACAAAAGTCGAAGCTACTACATCATAACGTATCCAAGCGTAATATAACAAACAGAACCTGATTCAAGCTTACGTGGCGAGAACACAGTTGCTGGCCTCCCCAGGGCCAAGCAGAGCATATTAGAGCAAAATAGAGCGCAGAAATTGACCGAATAGCTGTGAGCAGCACAAATGTCAGCAACAATGTCCCAGCCTAACCAAACGCAACATAGCAATCGTATCCTAATTCAACCTTACGTGACGAGAACAAAGTTGCTGGCCTCCACAGAGCCAAGCAGAACAAATTAGATCGCAGTGGAACGCGCAGATCCACCGAATAGCATTGTATAGCACAAAAGTTGAAGCCACCATACCCTAACATAACCAACCGTCAAATGGCAAATCGTCGCATAGCCCAACCCGACGTGCCGCGACCACTATTGCTGGCCTACACAGGCCCAAGGAGAATATATTAGAGCACAGTGTTGTGCAGGAGTCCGCAGGGTGGCAGTGTACACGACGAAATTCGTGGCTACCCTAATCGCACGTGACATAACTAAACCTTAAGTGCCGAGACCACTACTGCAGCCCTCCCCGGAGACAAGCAGTTCATAATAGAGCAGTGTAGATCCCAGAAATCCACCGAACAGCTGTGTATAGCACAAATGTCAAAACTACCATACCCCAGCATAGCCAATCGTCATATAACCGAACGTAATATAGCTCGACCAAACGGGCCCATACCACTGGGCTTGGACTCCCCAAGGCCAAGCAGAATATAGTAAAGTACATTAGAGTGCAGAAGTCCACCATGCATCTATGTATGGCACGAAAGTCACAGCTATCCCTACCGAAATTAGCGCAGCCAGACCTAACCAAACGTAACCCGACGCAACCCAATGTGCCGATACCACGATTGCTGGCGTCCACAGAGCCAAGCAGAAAATATTACAGCGCAGCAGATCGCCGAAGCCCTCCGATTAGAAGTGTATAGCACAAGAGTCAAATATACCCTGTCCTAACCTAAACAGACATAACATAACCAAACCAAATATAATTCCATCTAATGTGGCGTGAACACTGTTGCCGGCCACGCAGGGCCAAGCAGGATAGACTAGATATCAGTAGCGCGCAGAAATCCGCCGCATTGCAGTGTTAAGCACAATAGCCAGATATATCCAAACATTACCTGATGTAACCTAAACTAACCGAGCGCAGCCAAACTCGTGATAACGTTCCGAGACCACTATTGCTACCCTTCCCAGAGCCAAGCAAAGCATATGAGTGGAAAGTACAGAGCAGGTATCTATAGAATCGCAGTGTACATCTCAAAAGTCAAAGCTACCATATCCTAACGTAACTTGGGATAGGATAGCATCGACTTTTGTGCTGTACTGTGCTATTCGGTTGATTTCTGCACTATACATTGCTCTACTGTTCTCCGCTCGACTCTCGTGATGCCCAGCAACAGTGGCCGTGGTACTTTGGGTTGAGTGTGGTTACGTTCGGTTCGATTAGCTTAGGTTAAGTTTGGTTAGGACAGCTTTGACTTTCGTCCTATGCAATGCTATTCGGTGGATTCCTGCCGTCTGTTGTGCTCTAATATGCACTGCTTTGCTCTGGGGAGGCCAGAAAGAGTGGGCCTGCCTCGTTAGGCATAGTTACGTTGCGTTTGGTTAGGTTATGTTTGTTTGTGTTAGGTTTGGATATCACTGACATTTACGATGTACACTGAGATTGTATGGACTTCCGTGCTGTACTATGCCCTATCATATTCTGCTTGCCTTTGGGGAAGCCAGCAATAGTGGTCGCGGCACGCTAGGTACAGATACTCTAAGTCTGGCTCGATTGGATTAGGCCTCGTTAGGTTAAGATATCTTTGACTTTTGTGCTATACGTTGCCATCTGGTGGCTTTCTGCGCTCTGCTGTCCTCTACTGTACTCTGCTCGACTCTGGGGAGGCCAGCAATTATGGTCGCGGCACGATAAATTTTGTTATGTTACGTCTGGTTGTGTTACGTATGGTCAGGTTGGTATATGATAGCTTAGACTTTTGTGTTGTACACTGAACTTCGGTGCATTTCTGCGCTGGACGTTTATCTACTATATTCTGTTCGATACTTGGGAGGTCAGCAATTGCTGCCGCGGCACGTTAGGTTGAGTTAGAGATCGTTCGGCTACGATAGGTTACGTTGCGTTACTCTATGGTAGCTTTGACCTTCCTGTTAGAAGCTGTTGTCAGGCTGAGTCCTCCGCTTTACAGTGCTCTACACCACTCGGCTCGAATTTGGGGAGCCCAGCAATAGTAGTCTCGGCACGTTATGTTGAGTTAGGCTACGTTTGGTTATGTTACGTTTGGCTTGGTTAGGACCGGGTACCTTTGGCTTTTGCGCTGTACACTGCTATTCGGTGGATTTCTGTTCTCTACTGTGCTCTAATATGCTCTGCCTGGCTCTGGTGCGACCAGCAATTGTGTTCCCGGCTCGTTCGGCTCAGTCATGCTTGGTTTGTTTGGGTTACGTCAGTTTTGGTTAGGTACGGGTTGCTTTGACTTTCGTGGTACACACTGCTATTCCGTGGGTTTCTCCGCTCTGCTCTGCTCTCCTATAATCTGCCCGTGTCTGGGGAGGCCAGCAACTGTGGCCGCGGCGCGATATGTTCAGTTATGTTACGTTTGTTGATGTTGCGTTTGGTTAGGTTAGGAGAGGTTGGCATTCACTTTCGTGATGCACACTGCCATCCGGTCAATTTCTGCGCCCTACATTACTCTACTATGCTCTGCTCGTCTATGGGGAGGCCAGTAATGGTGGTCTCGGCACGCTAGGTTGAGTTAGGCTATGTTTGGTTGTGTTATGTTGGTTTGTGTTAGGGTTGGGTAGCTTTGACTTTTTCGATATACACTGAATCGTCGCGTGTGTCTGTGATCTTCTGTGCTGTAGTATGTTCAGCTTGGCCCTGTGGAGGTCAGCAATAGTGGCGTGGGTCGGCAAGGTGGAATTGGGTTAGGTTCGGTTGTACTACGTTTGGTTAGGTTAGGAGAGGACAGCTTTGACATTTATGCTATACACTGCTATTCAGTGGACTTCGTCCTTCTACTGTAACCCAGTATGCTCTGCTTTGCTCTGGGGGGAGCAGGAGCCGTGACCGCGTAGCGTTAGGTAGACTTATATTACGTTTGATCGGATTATGCTACTTTCGGTTTGGTTAGGTTATCTATGACGCTTGTGCTCAACACAGCTATCCTTTGGGCTTCTGTGCACCAATGTGCTCTATCATATTCTGCCTGTCCCAGGGTTCGCCAGTAATAGTGGTCGTGGCACGTCAGGTTGCATTATGTTACATTTGGTTGCTTTGAGATTGGACAGGTTATATTACGTTAGGCTACCTTAGGCCAGGTTAGGTAAGGGTGTCGTCGACCTTTGTCCTTTACGCAGTTGTGCTGCGGCATTCTACGCCCTACCGCGCTCTAGTATGCTCTGCTTGTCTTTGTGGATGTCATCAATATTGGTCTCGGCAGTATATATTGAGTTAGGTTACGTTCGGTTAGGTTATGTTTGTTTGGGTTGGGATTGGATAGCTTTGACTTTCCTGACAAGGACAGTTATTGGGTGGATTCCTGCCATCTGTCCTGCTGTACTCTCCTCTGCTCGAACCTGGGGAGGCCAGAAATAGTGGTTGCTGCCCGTTGGGGTGAGCCTGTTTACGTTTAACAGTGTGAGGTTTCTCGGGGTTGTGCTAGTATAGCTTTGACTTTTGTGCTCAAAACTGATATTCGATGGAATTCTGTGCTCCACTCTGCTCCATAATATTCTGCTTCTCTCCGGAGACGCAAACCATAATGTTTGCGGCACGTTGGCTTGTGTTACGTTACGTCTGGTACGGATAGGATATCTTCCATTTTGGGCTTTACAGTGCATCGCGCCGCAAATCTGCGCTATATTATTCTGGCTGGATGTGTTGAAGTCGGCAATTGTGGTCTGGGCGCGTTATGTCTGTTTAGGTTACGTTTCGTTACGTTGCGTTTGGCGCGGTTGGGTTCGGATAGCTTTGAGTTTTGTGCTATAGACTGCTTTCGGTGGATTTCTGCGCACAAGAGAGTCCTGATTTGCTCAGCTTAACACTGGGGAGGCCGGGAATGGTAGTCCCGGCAAATTAGATCGAGTTATGTTACGTTCGGTTAGGTTAGGTTAGTTTGGGTCTGGTTACGATAGTTACGAATTTTCTGGTATATACTTCCATCGTATGGACTTCTCCGCTTTACCGTCCTCTAATACGTTCTGGTTGGCGATGTGGGGGCCAGCATTTCTGGTCTAGGCATGTCAGGTTAGGTTTGGTTGCGTTTGGTGATGTTACGTTTGGTTAGGTTGGGACAAAGTAACTCTGTCTTTTGTGCCATGCACTGCTATTCGGTGGGTTTCTGCGCTCTACATTGCTCTACTATACACTGCACGACTCTGAGGTGGCCAGCAAATGTAGTCGTGTCACGATAGGTTGAGTCGTCTTTCGGTTGGTTAGGCTAGCTCCGGTTATGTACGGTTATGGTGGCTTTGACTTGAGCGCTATGCACTGCTGTTCGTTGGATTCCTGCTCTCGACTGTTCAATCATATGCTCTACTTGGCTCTGTGGATGCCAGCTATTGGTGTCTCGACACGTTAGGTTGAGTTACGTTACGTGTGGTTAGGTTACGTGCGTCCCGGTTAGGTTCGGGTGGCTACGAGCGTCATGGTATATACTGGGATTCTTTAGGTTTCTGCTCTCTACTCTCCTTTAATGATTTCCGCCTGGCTCTGGCGAGGCCTGCAATGGAGGTCTGGGAACGATAGGTTGTACCATGTTGCGCTTGATTATGTGAAGTTTGATTAGGTTAGTATAGGAAAACTTCGACTTTTGCGCTATACACTGTTATACGGTGGATTACTGCGCTCCACATTGCTCTACTATACTTTACTCGACCCTGCAATGGCCAGGAATAGTGGCTGTGACACGATAGGCTGTGTTATGTCTCGGTTGGTTAGGCTAGGTTGGGTTAGGTTTGGCTATGATCGCTTTGACTTTTGTGCTAAGAACTACTGTTCGTAGGATTTCTGCGCTATACTGTACTCTAGTATGTTCCGCTTGTCACTTTGGGGCCAGTGGTAGTGGCCTCGGCTCGTCAGGTTTAGTTAGTACATGTTAGGTTGGGTTAATTTTGGCTGGATTATGATGGGGCATATTTGACCCTTGCGTTATACGTAGCTATTTGGTGCCGCCCTGCGCTCTCGTGTGCTCTATTATATTCTGCTTGGCTCTGGGGATTCCAGCAATAATGTTGTCGGCACGTTCGTTACAGTTATGGTACGTTTGATATTATGTTTGGTATGGTTAGGACAGGATAGCTTAGACTTTCGCGCTGTACACTGCCATTCGGTAGATTTCTGTGATCTGCATTGCTCTACTATACTCCGCTCGATCCACGTTAGACGGGAGTCACGTTAGATTGAGTTATGTTACGTTTGGCTACGCTACGGTTGGTTAGGTTCAGAGGGACTTGATATGGATTTTGCGCGATATGCTGCTATTGTGTCGATGTCTGCACCCTACGGTGATCTAATATGTTGTGCTTGGCTCTTGGAGGGCCAGCAGTAGTCGTACCGGCACGTTACGTAGAGTTATGCTACGTTCGGTTAGGTTTGGTTAGGGCAGGTTAGGTAAAGGTATCTTTGACTTTTACGCTTTGCACTGCAATGCGACGGATTTCTGTTCTCTACTGTGCTCTAGTATATTCTGCTTGTCTCTGGGGAGTCCAGCAATAGTGGTTTGGCACGTTTGGTGCAGTTATGTCACGTTCGGTTAAGTTACGTTTGGCTAGGTTAGGCCAGAGCTGCTTTCACGTTTGTGCTGTACACTGATTTTCGGTGAATTAATGCCTTCTACAGTGATCGGATAAGCTCTGCTTCGCTCTGGCGAGGCCAGAAATACTGGTCGCGGCACGTTAGGTTGGGGTAGGCTACGTTTGGTTGCGTTACGTTTGGTTAGGTTAGGGATGATAGCTTCGACTTTTGCCCTATACACTGCTTTTAGGTGGATTTCTGCGCTCCACTGTGCTATAATATGCTCTGCTTGGTTCTGGGCAGGCCAGCAATGGTGGTTTCGGCACGATAGATTGAGATATGCTTCGTTTGGCTAGAATATGTTAGTTGAGGTTAGGTGTGGATAGCTTCGTCCTTCGCGGTGTACACTGTTATTCCGTCAATTTCTACACTCTACAGTTCCCTACTATACTCAGTTCGACTCTTGGGAGGCCAGGAATAGTGGTCGCGGCACGTTAGCTTGAAATATGTTACATCTCGTTATGTTAGGTGTGGTCACGTTAGGACGGTGTATTTTCGACTTTTGTGCTGCACGCTGCCATTCCATGGACTTCTGACCTCTAGTCTACTATAATATGTTTTGCTTCGCGACGGGGAGCCCAGCAATGGTGGTCTAGGCACTTCGGGTTCGATGATCCTGCGTTTGGTTATTTTACGTTTTGTTAGGTTAGTTGAGGTTAACTTTGACTTTTATACTGTACACTGCTATTCGATGCATTTCTGAGTTCTACTGTGTTCTACTGTTCTCTGCTTGACTCTGGGGAGGACAGTATCTGTGGTCTCGCCACGTCAGTTTCAGTTAGGCTACGTCTGTTTATGTTAGATTTGGATAAGGTAGGAGAGAATAGCACTGACTTTTGTGCTATACACTGCTATTCCGCACATTTCTGCACTCTACTGTGCTCTAAGATGCTCTGCTTGGCTGTGAGGAGGACAGCATTAGCGGTCTCGGCTCGTTAAGTTGAGTTATTTTACTTTTCGTAAGAGTGGGAAATCTGGACTTTTGTGCTACACACTGCTATTCTGCTGCTTTCTACTCTATACATTCCTCTACTATACACTGCTCGACTATCGGAATGCCAGTAATAGTGTTCTCGGCACGTTCGGTTTAGTTAGGTTTCGTTTGGCTAGGTTATGTTCGTTTGGGTTTGGTTTAGTTATCTTTGATTTTCTTGGCATATACTGTTATTCGGCAGACTTCGGCGCTCTACTGTGGTCCACTACTCTCTGCACGACACCGGGACGGCCAGCAGTTGCGGTCGGTGCACGTTAGTTTTAGTTAGGTTACGTTACGTTATTTTACGATTGGTTACGTTAGGAGGGACTAGCTGCAGCTTTTGTACCATACACTGCTGTTCGATGGATTTCTCTGCTCTACTTAGCTCTACCATACTCTGCTAGACACTGGGGTGGCCAATAATAGTGGTATCGGCTCGTTATGTTGAGTTAGGCTGCGTTTGGTTTGGCTATGCTGGAGTTATGTTAGGATAGCGTTGACTTTCGTGGTATACATTGTCATTTGGTTGTTTTCCGCATCCTTCTGCGACCTACTATACTCTCCTCGGCCCCGGGGATGCCAGCAGTAGCGTTCGCTGCATGTAATGTTGAGTTAGGTTAGGTTTGGCTATGTTACGGTTGGTTACTTTAGGAGAGGATAGCTTTGACCTTTGTGCTATACACTGCTACTCGGTGGAACACGGCGCTCCACTGTGATATTGAATGTTCAGCTTTGCCATGGAAAAGACAGCAATATCGGTCTTGGCACGTTATGCTGAGTTAGGCAACGTTCGCTTGGGTTAGGTTAGGTCAGGTTAGGTCAGGATATCTTTGACTTTCGTGCTATACACTATCTCTGCCGATGTCTGTGACCTACTGTAGTGTATTATATTCAGCTTGGCTCTGGTGAGGTCAGCAATAGCGGCATAGGACAATTAGGTGTTGCTAAGTTACGTCTGGTTATGCTATGTTTTGTTAGGTTAGGCAAGGGCAGCTTTGCCTTTTGTGCTATAAACTGCTATTCGGTGGACTTCTGCGATCTGCTGCGATCCAATACGCCCTGCTTTGCTCTGAGGTGGCCAGAAACGGTGGCCGCGGCGCGTTAAGTAGAATTAAGTTAAGGTCGGTTAGGCTAGATATGTTTGGGTTTAGACAGGATGTCCTTGACGTTTGTGCTGTACACAGAAATGCGGTCAACTTCTACGCTCTACTGTGCTCTAGTATGTTCTGCTTGGCCCTGGGGAGGAGGTTAATAGTGGTTTCGTCAAGTTAGGTTGATATACGCTTCGTTTGGTCAGGTTACGTTAGCTATGGTTAGCTTTGGGTGGCCTCGACTATTCTGATACGCACTGCGGTTCTATGGGTTTCTGCGCTCCACTCTCCTATATTATGCTCTGTTTGGCTCTTTGGAGACCAGCAATAGTGGTCGTGACACGATACGTTGTGTTAGGTTATGTTTTATTAGGCTAGGATTGGTTATATGTTTGGATATGTTGGCTTTGCCTTTTTTGCTATACTCTGCTATTCGTTGGATTTCTTGGCTCGACATTGCTCTACTCTACTCTGCTCGGCTATGGCGAGGCCAGCAATGGTGGCCGAGGCACGTAATTTTCTGTTGGGTTACGCATGGTCTGTTTTGGTTAGGCTATGGTAGGGGGTGACAGCATTGACTTTTGTGCCTTACGCTACTATGCAGTGGATTTCCGCTAACTTCTGTGCTCTAATATTCTTTGCTTGACAATGAGAATGCCAGCAATAGTGGTCTCGGCGCTGTGGGTTGAGTTATGCTACGATTGGTTAGGTAACGTTTGCTACCGTTGTGTCTGCGTATATTCCACTTGCGTCGTATACCCTGCTATTAAGTGGTATCGTGCGCTCTACTGTGCTCTGGCATTTTCTGCCTGGCATGGGTTACTCCAGGAGGAGTGTTCTCCGCACGTTAGGTTATGTTACATTGCGTATAGCTGTATTACGTTTGGATATGTTAAGAGGGGGGATATTTGACTTTTGTTCTGTACACTGTTATTCGTCTGACTTCTGCTATATAAATTCTCTACTATACTCTGCTCGGCTCTGGGGACGCCAGTAATGGTGGTCCCGGCACGATAGTTTCATTTAGGCTACGTTTGGTTATGTTACGCCTTGTATGGGTAGGGGAGCATAGCATTCACTTTTGTGCTACACGCTTCTAGTCGGTAATTTCTGCGCACTACTGAGATCGAGTGTGCTGTACTTTGCTCTCGGGAGGACAGAAGTAGCGGCCGCGGCGCGTTAGGTTGGATTAGGTTACGTTTCGTACGGTTAAATTTGTTTACGTCAGGTGCGGATAGTTTTGACCTTCTCGACATAGACACCAATTTGGTGAATTTCTGCGCTCTACAGTGCCCTACTATGCTCTGCTCGACGATGGGGAGGCCAGCAATATTGGGCGCAGCACGTTAGATTGTGTTAGGTTGCATTTGTTCATGTTATGATTGGTTGGGTTAGGAGGGGCTAGCTGTGGCTTTTGTGCTCTACAATGCTGTTCGGTGACTTCGACGACCGGCTGTGATTTGAAACGTTCAGCTTGCCTCTGTGAAAGGCAGCAGTAGTGTTCTTGGCACGTTAAGCTGTGTTATTCAACGTTTGTTTTGGTTATGTTGTGTCAGTTTAGGTTAGGGTATGTTTGGCTTTTGTATTATACACTGAAACGCCGCGTATGTATCTAATCTATTGTGCCGTTGTATATTCTGCAGTACCTTGGGGAGGACAGTAATAGTGGTCTCTGAAAGGTAGCTTGAGTTTGGCTGCGTTCGATTCGGTTACGTTTGTTTCGGTCATGTCAGGGTAGGCTTGACATTCTTGTTATAGAATGATATTCGGTGGATTTCTGTGCCCTACTGTGATCTCATATTTTCAGCTTATCTATGTTAAAGACAGCAATAGCGGTCTCTACACGTTACGTTAAATTAGGCTACGCTTGTTTGGGTTAGGTTACGTCAGTTTGGGGTAGCATTCCTATGACATTAGTGCTTTAGACTGTAACGCCGCGGATTTCTGCGCTCTACATTGCTCTACTATACCCTGCCCGACTCTCGGGAGGACAGCAATAGTGGTGGCGGCACGTTATGTTGGGTTATGCTGCGTGTGGTTGGGGTAGATTAGGTCACGTTAGGTCAGGATATCCACGGCCCTTGTACTGTTCACTGCAATGCGGTGGATTTCTGCGATATACTGTGCTACAGCATATTCTACTTGACTATTGGGAGGCCTGCAGGAGTGGTGTCGGCACGTTAGTTTGGGTTTAGCTGCGTTTGCTCTTTTTATGTCTGTTTAGGTTAGGACGGGCTACTCTGTCTTCAGTGATATACACCGCCATCGGTGGATTTCTGCGCTCTAATTTGCTGTAATATGCCCTGCTTGGCGTTGAATAGTCCAGCAATATCGCTCTCGTCACGTTATGCTTTGCTACACTACTACTGCATAGGTTAGGTTTGGTCATGTTAAGTCTGGATATGTTTGGCTTTTGTGCTATACACTGCAGTGCGTTGGATTTCTGAGCTCTGCTGTGCTCTGGCATATTCTTTATGTCTCTGCGCAGGCCAGGAGTGGTGTTCTCGGCACGTCAGGTTAAGTAATGCTACGTTTGCGTATGCCAAGTTTAGCTATGTTGGGAAGGTATAGCTTAGACTGTTGTGCCATTCAACATCATTCGGTGCATTTCTGCGCCCTACGGCGCTATAATGTTATCTGCCTGACTCTGGGGTGTCCTGGATAGTCGTATCTGCACGTTAGGTTAAGTTATGTTACATTTCGTTATGGTAGGTTAGGAAGGCTTCATTAGTGTTTCTTTGGCCTCTGTGCTTTACACTGGTATTCAGCAGATGGCTGCGTTCTACATTGCTCTACTCTACTCTGCTCAATCTGGGAGGGCGAGCAATAGCTCCTGCGGCACTATTTCTCGCAGTATATCTAGTTTGATTCAGGTAACGTTCTGATAGGCTAGGTTATGGTAAGTTTGGTAAGGACAGCTGTGACTTTCGTGCTATACACTCTTATGCGGTGTATCTCTGTGATCTACTGTGCTCTACCACGTTCTGCTTGGCTATGGGGAGGCAAGGAGCAGTGGTCGTTGCGCGCTATGTAGAGGTATGCTACGTTCCGTTAGCTTAGGTTAGACCATGTTATGCTAGTGTAACTACGGCTATTGCGGTATTATCTGCAGTACGGTGGATATCTGCGCTATACTGTGGTCTGGTATATTCTGCTTGTCTCAGTGGAGGTCAGCAATGGCTGTACCGCAGTTATAGTTTGAGTTATGTTACGTTCTTTTATGATACATTTGACTAGGTTAGGATAGGCTACTTTGACTTTTGTGCTATTCGCTGCTATACCGTGGATTTCTGCGCTCTAATGTGCTATAATATGCCCTGGTTGGCTCTGGGGTGGCCAGGAATAGTGGTCTCGGCACGTTAGTTCGAGTAAGGTTACTCCTCGATAGGTTGGGTTATGAAAGCTCGGTTATGATTTCTTTGACCTTTGTACTATAAACTGCTATACGGTGGATTTCTGCCCCTACTGTACTCTAATATGTCCTGCTTGGCTCTGGGGTGTACAGGAATTATGGTCCTGGCACGTTAGCTTGAGATATGTTACGTTTCGTTAGGTTAGGTTACGTTAAGTTCGTTAATGATAGCTCTGACTTTCCAGCTATACACAGTTGGTCGGCGGATTTCTGTGCACGACTGTGCTCTACTATATTCTGCTCGACCCTGGGGGCCAGCAATAGTGGTCACGGCACGCTTCGTAGAGTTGGCCTACGTTTGGTTGGGTTATGTTAATTTTGGTTGGGTTCCGATTGCTGTGACTTTTGTGCTGAACTCTGCGATTCAGTGGGCTTCTGTGCTCCGCTGTCCTCTAGAATGTTTCGCTCGACTCTGGTGAGGCCACCACATAGTGTTCTCGGCACCTTATGCAGAGTTGGGCTACGGTTTTTTAGGTTAGGTCTGGTAGGGTATGGTTTTGTCATCTTTGACATTTTGTTATACACGGAAATGCACTGGATCTCTGCGCACTACTGTTCTCCAGTACGTTCTGCATGTCTCTGTCGAGGCCATACATATTGGCCTCGCCACGTTACGTTGAGTAACACTTCGTTTGGTTTGGTTAGGATCGGTCAGGCTGGATTAGGGTATGTTTCGCTTTTGTGCTTTGCACTGCAATGTGTTGGACTTCTGCGCTACTCTGTGCTGTAGTATACTCCGCTTGGCGCTGCGGATGCAAGCAATAGTGACCTCCACACGTTAGTGTTTGTTATGCTACGTTCGGTTATGTTACCTTTGTTGAGGTTAGGGTAGGATGGATAAGACTTTTGTGCTGTACACTGCTATACGCGGGTTTCTGCGCTCTACTATGTTCTAATATTTTCTGCTTGGCTCTAGGGTGGCCTGCAATTGTGGTCTCTGCACGTTAAGTTCAGTAACGTTACGATTAGATAGGATAGGTTAGGTTTAGCTCGGTCAGGTTATCCTTGACTTCGTGCTATGCACTGCTATCGGAAGGACATCTGCGCTCGAATCGGCTCTGCTATATTCTGCTTGGCCGTGTGGAGGACACCAAGAGTGGTCGCGGCACGCTATATTGTGGTAGGCTTCGTTTGGGTAGATTACCTTAGCCTGGATTAGGATTGGATACATATGACTTTTGTGCCATACACAGCGATTTTATTAATTCCTGCTCCCTACTGTCCTCTAGTATGTCCTGCTCGACTCTGGGGAGGCCAGCTATATCGGTGGCGGTACGGTAGGCTTAGTTATGTTACATTTGGTTATGTCAAGATTGTAAATATTGGGGGCGGATTGCTTTGTTTTTTGTACGATACACTGCTAGTCGGTGGATTTCTCCGCTCCACTGTGCTCTAATATGTTCCTCTTGGCTCTGGGGTGGCCGGTGTTAGTGGTCCGGCGCGCTAGCTTGAGTTAGGTTACGCTTCGTTAGGTAAGGTTATCAAGGCTTCTTATTGCTTCTCTGACTTTTGCGCTATACGCTGCCATTCGGAGGATTTATGCGGTCTGCATTGCTCTACTATACTTCGTCCGAATCTGGGGAGGCGAGCAATAGCTGTCGTGGCAAGTTGCGTTGAGTTACGTTACGTTTGGTTAGGTTAGGTTAGGTTAGGTTGAATTTGATTGGGATAGCAATGACTTTCGCGCCATACACTATTCTTCGATGGATTTCTTTGACCTTCTGCGCCCTGCTATATTATGCTCGTCTCAGGACAGGGCGGAAGCAGTGGTCGTGGCACGGTACGCTGAGTTACGCTTCGTTTGGTTAGGTTATGTCCACCTGGGATCGGTTCGGCTGTCAATGCCTTTTGTGTTATACACTGCAATTCTATGGATTTCTCCGCTCTACTCTCAGATAATATGGGCTGCCCGAATCTGTAAAGGCCAGCAATAGTGGTCGCGGTATTCTGGGTTAAGTTATGTTGCGTTCGGTTGCGTTAATATTGTATATCTTACGATAATGACGCTTTGACTTATGTACTGTACACAGCTATTCGGGGAATCCTGCGCCCTTGTGTGCTCTAGTATGTCTGCTTAGATCTGGGAGGCCTGAAATAGCGGTTTCGGCGCGTTAGGTTGAGTCAGGCTACGTGGCTAATCACACGTTTGGTTATGCTAGGAGAGAATAGTTTAGACTTTTGTGCTGTACACTGCCATTCGGAGGATTTATGCGCTCTACATTGCTCTACTGCACTCTATTCGAACCTTGGAAGTGAGCAATAGAGGTCCTGGCACATTAGGCTGTGTTAGGTTATGTTTGGTTTGTATAGGTTAGATTCTGCTTGGTCAGGATGGCTGTGACTTCCATGCTGTGCACTGCTTTTCGGTGGATTTCTGTGATATACTGTGCTGCGCTACATTCTGCGTGGATCTGTGGAGTCCAGGAGCAGTAGTCACGGCACGACATTTGAGCTATGCTACCTTTTTTTATGTTAGGTGGTGTTAGGTTGTGTCTGGATTCCTTCAACTTATGTGCTGTACACTGCTATTCGGTGGATTTCTCCGCTCTACAATGCACTACTATGCTCCGCTCGACTCTGGGCTGGCGAGCAACAGTGGTCGTGGCACGTAAGTTGAGTTATGCTACGATTGGTTAGGCTACGTTAGGACATGTTCGGTTAGGGTAGCTTCTACTTTTGTGCTATACACCGTTTTTCGTCTGGCACCTGTGATCTACTGCGCTCTAATACATTCTGCTTGGCTCTGGGGAGGCCACGAGCAGTGGTCGCGTCCCTCTATGTTGGGATATGCTAGGTTCGGTTAGGTTATGCTGGGTCGGGTTAGGTTAGGATATCTTCCACTTTTGTGCCATTCATTGCATTGTGGTGGATTTCTGAGTCCTACTGTGCTCTAGTACATTCTGCTCGTCCGTCTGGAGGCCAGCAGTAGTGGCCTCGTCATGTCAGGTTAAGTTATGTTACGCTCGCATTTGTTACGTTTGGCTAGGTTAAGATTAGCTAATCTGACTTTCGTGTTATACACTGCTAGTCGGTGGATTTCAGCGATCTAATGTGCTCTAATATGCTCTGCTCGGCTCTGGATTGGGCAGCAATGGTAGTCCCGGTACGGCTGGGCACGTCACGTTATATTCAGATGCGCTGCGTTTGGACAGGTCAGGTTGGGCCGTGTTAGATCAGGATACGTCTGACTTTTGTGCTGTATACTGCCATGCCGTGGATTTCTGCGCTCTGCTGTGCTGTAGTATATTCTGCTTAGTCCTGGCGATGCCAGCAATAGTGGTCACGGCAGGTTAGGTAGGGTTTAGCTACGTTTGCTTATGTTACGTTTGGTTAGATTGAGGCAGAATAGCTTAGACTTATGGGATATGCCCTGCTAGTCTGTGGATTTCTGCGCTCTACTGTACTCTAATGCTCAATGACGGCCTGTAATAGTAGCCTCGGGACGTAAGTCTCAATTATGTTACGGTTCGTTCGCTTACGTCATGGAGGTTTGGATAGGGTCTTTTTGACCTTTATGCCATACACTGCTATTCCGTGGATCGACGCGTCCTACATTGCTGTAATATACTCCGCTCGGCTCTGGGGAGGCGAGCAGTAGTGGTTGTGGCAAGTTAGGTTGGGTCAAGCTACGATCGGTTATGTTAGGTATGGTTATGCCAGGATAGGGTAACTTCGGCTATTGTGCTATGCACTGCGATCCCACGGATTTCTGCGTTCTACTCTAATCTATTATGTTCTGCCTGGTGATGGGGAGGTCAGTAATAGTGGCCTCGATACGTTAGTCGGGGTTAGATTTCGTTTGATTCCGTTAAGTTTGGCATGGTTAGGATAGGGTAGCTTTGACTTTCGCGCTTTACACCGCTTTACCTATGATTTCTGCGCTCTACTGCGCTCTAGTATGCCCTGCTCGGCTCCGGCGAGGCCAGCAACCGTGGTCTCGGCACGTTAGGATTAGTTAGGTTATGTTCCTTTGGGCTAATTTGGATTAGGTTTTGCTGGGGCAGCTGTGACTTTTGTGCTCTACAGTGCTTTTCGGTCTATGCATTGCTCTACCAGACTCTGCTTGCCTGTGGGGAGGCCAGCAATAGTGGTCGTGGCAAGTTTGTTTGAGTTACGTTACGTTTGGATCTTTTTGTGTGGGTAAAGTTTGGTTTGGGAGGCTTTGACTCTTTTGCTATACACTGCTATTCGGTAGCCTTCTGCGCTCTACTGTGCACTAGTATGCTCCGCTTGGCCATGGGGAGGCCAGCATTAGTGCTCTCGGCAAGTTAGGCTGAGTTCGGTTGCGTTTGGTTATGTCACGCTTGGTTAGGTAAGGATAGGGTAACTTAGACTTTCATGATATACACTGCTCCTCGGCTGATTTCTGAACTATGCATGGCTCAACCGTATTCTGCTCGACTCTCGGGAGCCCAGCAATTGTGGTCGTGGGACGTTAGGTTTAGTTATGGTGCGTAAGGTTAGGACACGTTTGGTAATATTTGCTTGGCATAGCTATGACTTTTGTGCTATACTCTGCTGTGCTGTCGGTTCCAGCGTCCTACATTGGTCTGCTATACTCTGCTTGGATCTAGATGGGCCAGCAATAGTGGTAGCCGCACCCCAAGGTTGGTTCCGTTATGATAGGTTATGTTACGTTTTGTCATGTTAGGAGTGGTTAGCTTCGACTTTTGTGCTATACACAGATATTCGGTGGGTTTCTGAGATGTACTCTGCTCTACAACTTTCTGTTTGGATCTGGGAATGCCAGGAGCATTGTTCGCGGCGCACTATGTTGAGACACGCTACGTTTGCATAGTTTAGCTATTATCTGGTTATGTGAGGGGATGTTTGACATTTGCGCTATACACTGCATTGCGGCGGATTTCTGCGCTTTGCTGTGCTCTGGTATACTCTGCTTTGCTGTGGGGAGGCCAGGAACAGTGGTCTCGGCGCATTAGGTTGAGCTATGCCACGTTCGGTTATGTTACGTCTGCTCAGGTGAGGATGGGATATTATAGACTTCTGTGATACAAACTGCTATGCTCCGATTTCTGCATTCTACTGCGTTCTAATATTTTCTGCTTGGCTCTGTGGTGGACAGTAATAGAGGTCTCGGCACGTTAGATTGAAATATCTTGCGTTTCGATAGGGCAGGTTAGGAAGGATTGGTTAGGATTTCTTTGACTATTGTGCAGTACACTGCTTTTCGGTGGACCTCTGTGACCTGCTGTGCTGTAACATATCCTGCTTAGCTCTACGGATACCAGCGGCAGTGTTCCCGGCACGTCATGTTAAGTTATGCTACGTTTGGCTAGGTTAGGTTAGGCCAGGTTGGGTTAGGGTATCCCTGACTCTTGTGCTCTGCACTGAAATATGTTGGATTTCTGCTCCCGCCATTGCTCTACTGTACTCTGCTCGAATCTGGGGTGGGGAGCAGTAGTGACCGTGGCACGTTAGTTTCTGTTATGTTATGATTGGTTAGATTTGGTCAGGGTATGTTAGGTAAGTATACCTTCGGCTTTAGTGCTCTTCACTGCAATGCGGTGGATTTCTGCTCACTACTGTGCTCCAGTACATTCTGCTTGTCTGCGTGGAGGCCTGCAATGGCTGCCTCGCCATGTTGGGTTGGGTTTAGTTACGTTTGGATATGTTACGTTTAGCTAGGTTAGGTTAGGGTACTTTGATTTTTGTGCTATATACTGACATTCGGTGGATTTCTGCATTCCAGCGCGCTCTAATATGCTCTGAATGGCTCCGGGGTGGCCGGCAGTAGTGGTCTCGGCAGGTTAGGTTGAGTTACGTTACGCTTCGTTACGTTACGTTAGTCTAGGCTGCGTTTGGATAGCTTCGACTTACGCGGTGTACACTGTTGTTCGGTAGATTTCTGCGCTCTGTAGTGCTCTAGTATTGGTTGCTTGACTCTGTGGTGGCCAGCAATAGCGGAATAGGGACGTTAGTTTGAGATAGGTCACCGACGGCCATGTCACGTTTGGTCAGGTTAGGATAGGGTAGCTCTGACTTTTCTGATATGTACTGTCACACGGTAGATTTCCACGCTATACATTGCTATAATATGCTCTGCTTGGCTCTGAGGATTCCAGCACCGCTTACCTCGGCACCATTCGTTGAGATATGCTACGTTCGGTTAGGTTAGGTTAGGGCACGTTTGGTTAGGGTGTCTTCCGCTTTTGTGCCACACACTGCAATGAGGTGGATTACTGCGCTCTATTGTGCTCTAGTATGTTCAGCTTGACTCTGGTGGCTAGCAATAGTGGTCTCGGCACTTTAGGTTGAAATAAGCTACGTTCTGTTATTTTACGTATGGACATGTTACTTGCCTGTGGGGAGGCCAGCAATAGTGGACACGGCACGATAGGTTTAGCAACTCTACGTTTGCTTAGGTTAGGTTAGGCCAGGCTGGGTTAGAGTTTCGTTGTCTTCTGTGCTTTGCACTGCAATGTGGTGGCTTTCTGCGCTCTACTGTTATCGAGTATACTCTGCTTGTCGCTGCGGAAGCCAGCAGCAGTGGTCTCGGCGCGCTAAGTTAAGTTAGGTTAGGTTCCTTCATATTACGTTTGGATACGCAAGGAGAGGCTAGCTTTGACCTTTGGGTTACACACTGGTTTTCGGTGGACTTCTACACCCTACGTAGCTCTACTATATTCTGCTTGCCAGTGGGGAGACCAGCAATAGGTGTCGCTGCACGGTATGTTAGGCTAGCGTATGTTCGCCTACGCAGAGGTCCATAGATTAACAGCGTATGGCACAAAAGACAAAGCTACCCTATCGTACCCTAACCAAACGTAACATAATTGATCGTAACCGAACTAAAATCAACGTGCCTAGGGCACCACTGCCTGCCTCCCCAGAGGCACGCAGAACATACTAGAGCACAGGATAGCGCAGAAGTGCACCGAATAGCTGTTTATGGCACAAACTCCAAGGCTATCCTATCCTAACATAACCAATCGCAACATGACCGAACGTAACCTTACACACTCCAACGGGCCGCGAACGCTATTGTTGGCCTCCAAACATCCGAGTGGAACATATTAGAGAAGAAAAGAGCACAGAAATCCTTGGAATCGCAGTGTGAAGCAGAAAAGTCAAAGCTGTCCTAACCGAAACTAACCCAACGAAGCCAAGCCGAATGTAATCTAACGAAACCTAACGTGTCGAAGCTGCCTTTGCTGGCCTCCCCATGGAGAAGAAGAGCATATTAGACGAGCGTAGAGCGCAGAAGTCCAAAGAATGGCAATGGGCAGCGGAAAAGTCGAAGGCATCTTAACCAAACCCAGACAAGCCTAACCTAACCAAACGCAACCTAGCTCAACCTAACGCGCCGGGGCCACTTTTTCTTTCCTCCCCAGAGCCAAGCAGAACATGCTAGGGCACAGTAGATTGCAGAAGTCCGCAGAAAGGCAGTCTATACCACGAAAGTCATTGGAATCCAAACCTTATCCCAAAGTAACATGACCTAACCAGACCTAGCACAACTCAAACTAACGTGTCGTGACAACTACTACTGGCCTCCCCAGCGTCGAGCAAGGTGCAGTAGAGCAATGTAGAGAGTCGAAATCCTCCGAAGAGAGGCGTATAGCAGAAAGCCAAGCTATCCAATCCTAACCAGAGCAATCGCGATATTACCAAACGCAGCATAACACAGCCTATCGTGCCATGATCGCTCTTGCAGGCCTCCCCAGAGGCGAGCAGAGTATAGTAGGGCACAGTAGAGCGCAGAAATCCACCGAACAACAGTGTACACCACGTGTGTCAAAGCTATCCAATCCTAACCTTAACAAACGTAACCTAACCAGACGTAGCGAGACCGAAACCAACTTGCCGAGATCAGTATTGCTGCCCCGCTCAGGGACAGGCAGAGCATATTAGATAACAGCAGAGCGCAGAAATCCGCTGAAAAGCATTGTACAGCAAAAAGCTTAAAGCTACCATCTCCTACCCTAACCAAAGGTAACAAAACATAACGTAGCCTATCTCAACATAGCATGTAGAGGCCACTATTACTGGCATCCCCAGGGTCGAGCATAGCATATTAGAGCACAGTAGGGCGCAGAGGTCCACCGAATAGCAGTGTATACCCCAGAAGTCGCAGCTATCCCATCCTAACCCATCGTAACCTGACATAGCCAAGTGTAGCATATCCTATCCCAGCGTGCCGACATCACTATTACTGGATCCCCTGTGTCAAGCAGAAAATATCATAGCACAGTAGAGTGCAGGGAACGTCCCGATAGCATTGTATACCATGAAAGTCGAAGCTGTGAAGAACTAACCCGAACTAACGTATCCTAACCGAACGTAGCGTAGCAAAGCCTAACGTGGCGAGGCCGCGATTTCTCGCCTCCACGGAGCCAAGCAGGGCATATTAGAGTACAGTATATCGCTGAAGGCCAAGGAATAGCTGTATACAGCACAACAGCCAATGCTGTCCTCTCCTATAGAGACCAAACATAACATAACCTGACGTAGCCTATATCTAGCTAACGTGCCGGGACCACTATTACTGGCCTCCTCAAAGTCGAGCCGAGTATAGTAGAGCACAGTAGAGCGCAGGAATAGACCGAATAACAGAATATGCCTAGAAAGTCAAAGCTACACAAACATAACAAAAAGAAACGTCATCTAACCAAACGTATTATATCCGAACCTAACTTGCCGAAACCACTATTGCTGGCTTCTTCAGGGCCGAGCAAAGCATATAATAGCACAGCTGTTCGCAGAAATCCGCCGCATTGCTGCTTAAAGCAAAAAGTCAAATAAATCACAACCTACCACGTACTAACCTAACCAAGACAAACGTAGACTAAATAATCATAGCGGGCCGAGACCACCATTTTTGGCGTCCCCAGTGCCAAGCAGAACAAATTAGAGCACAGTAGAATGCAGGAATCCTCCGAATAGGAGTGCATAGCGCAAAAGTCAAAGCTAGACCCTCCTGCCCTAACAAACCCTAACGTAACCAAAAGTAACACAACACAACCTATCGTGACGAGGCCACTACTGCCGGACTCCCAGAGCCAGACGGTACATATTAGGGTAGAGTAGAGAGCAGATGGCCATAGAATCTCAGTATATAGCGGAAAAGTCGAAGCTTCCCAAACTTAGCCATAGCTAACTTAGTCTAACCTAACGTAGCCTATCTCAACCTGACCTTGCCGAACCACAATTACACGCGTTCCCAGTGCCAGGCAGGACGTATTGGAGCACAGTAGAGCGCAGAAATCCGCCGAAGAGAAGCGTATAGCATAAAGTAAAAGCAACCCTCCCCTACCCCAACCGAACATAGCATGACCAAACGTAACCGAACTAAGCCTTTCTTGCCACGACCACTACTTCTGACCTACCCAGATTCGAGCAGAGTATAATAGAGCAATGTGGAGTGCAGAAATGCACCGAATAGCAGTGCATAGCTAAAAAGTCGAAGCTATCCTCTCCTAACCTATCCAAAAGTAACATAATCACACGTACCATAACACAACCGAACAGGCCGAGACCACTGTTTCCGGAATACCCAGAGCCAAGCAGGGTATAACAGAGCAGAGTAGGAGGCAGGAGTTCACAGAATGGAGGTGTACAGCAGAAAAGTCAAAGCCACCCTATCAAAACCAAACAAGACCTAGGAAAACGAAACGTAACATAACACAACCAAACGTGCCACGAACATTACTGCTGGAACACCGGGAGACAGGCAGAACATATTAGAGCGCAGTAGGGCGCAGAAGTCCACTGAATGGAAGTGTATAGGGCAAAAGTCAAAGCTATCCCGTCCGAACATAACCAAACCTCACCTAACCTCACGTAATATAATTCAGCCTAACGGGTCGCGACCACGATTCCTGGCGTCCCCAGAGCCAAGCAGAACACACTAGCACCGAGTAGAACGCAGAAATCCATACAATCATAGTGTATATCGGAATAGCCGAAGCAACCCAGACCTTACCCAATCCAACGGAACGTATCCAAACGCAGCATAAACCATCCTAACGTGTCAGACCTCTATTGCTGCCCTCCCCAGAGCCAAGCAGGACACACTAGAGCACAGTAGAGCGCAGAATTCCGCCGGAAAGAAGTTTATACGAAGAAAGTCAAAGCTATCCGAACGTAACCCATGCTAACATAACCTAACCTAACGTAGCCTAACCGAATCTAACGCGCCGAGACAAATATTACTGGCCGACCATGAGGCGAGCAGAGTACAGTAGAGCAATGTAGAGCGTAGAAATGTTGCGAATAGCCGTGTATAGCAAAAAAGCCACTGCTACCCTATCCTAACCTAACCAGCCGGAATATTACCAAGCGTAGCCGAACAAAGACTGTCGTGCCAGGACCGCTATTGCCCCCCCCCCCCCCCGAGGCAAGCAAAGTCTGTTGTAGCACTGTACAGCGCAGAAAGCCACCAAACAGTAATATACGGCACAAAAGCGAAACATATACTAACCTAACCAGGCCTCAACTATACCACCAAAGCTTAGTATACACAGACGTATCTTGCCGCGACCACTCTTGTGGGCTTTCCCAGTGGCAAGCAGAATACGATAGACCACAGCAGGGCACACAGGTCCATCAGATGGTAGTGTGTAGCACGAAGGTCGAAGATAACCTAACTTATCCCAAACAAACCTAACCTAATCGAACGTAACCTAACACGGCCTAACCCGCCGCGGCCACTATTTCTGGAATTCCGAGAGGAAAGAATGGGATATTAGATCACAGTAGAGCGCAGAAATTCATCGAACGTCAGTGTACACAGCAAGAGTCACAGCAACCCTACCCTAACCTAACCAAACGTAACCTAACCAAACCCAGGCTAACTATACCTAACGTGCCGACACCACTAATGCTGGCAACCAGATAGCAGAGTAGAGCAAATTAGAAAACAGTATAGCGCATGAATCCACCGAATGGCAGTATATGGCACAAAAGTAATAGCTATCCTGTCCGAACCTAACCAATTGTAAGATAAGCAGACGTTACGTAACCCAACTTGACATGCCACGACCTTGGTTTTTGGCATCACGAGAGCTAAGCAGATTGCAGCAGAGCAACGTAGAACGCTGAAATCATCCGAATAGCAGTGTATAGCGCAACAGTCAAAGCCATCGCAACCAAACGTGACCAAACCTAACCTAACCATACTAAATGTAACTAAACCTAACGTGCGGCGACCACTACTGCTGGCCTCCTGGGGGTCGATCGGCGTATAGCAGAGCAATGTCGAGCGCAAGGATGCACCGAATAGCCGTGTATAGCGAAAAAGACAAAACTACCGTCTCCTAACCTGACCAAACGTAACATGTCCAAAGTTTATCTATCTCAACCTAACGTGCCGGGACCACTATTGCTGGCTTGCACAGAGCAATGCAGAGCATATTGGAGCACAGTAGAGCGAAGAAATCCACCGAAAAGCAGTATGCAGGGCAAAGATCATGGGCAACCTGTCCTAACCTACCCAACCGTAACACTACGACACGGAACCGAACTCATCCAAACAGGCGGCCACCACTACTGCTGGCCTCCCACGTGTCAAGCAGAACATATTTCAAGAAAGAAGGGTGCAGAAATCAATAGAATGGCTGTGTGCAGCGGAAAGGGCAAAGCTATCCTGTCCTAACCAAACCAAGCGTAATATAAACAAACATAGCCTAGAAAAGCATATCGGGCCGCGACTGCTATTTCTGACCATCACAGATTAGAGTAGAATCTATTAGAGCACAATAGAGCGCAGAAATCCAACGAATGGCGGCGTATAGCACAAAAGTCAAAGCTATACATCCCTAACCTTACCAAACGTAACATAACCAAACGTAAACTGTCACGGTCTAACGTGCTGAGGCCACTATTCCTGGCCTCCCCATAGTCGAGCAGAGTACAACAGAGCAATGGCGAGCGCAGCAGTCCTCCGAATAGAAGTGTATGGCACAAAAGTCAATGATATGCTGTCCTAACCTATCCAATCGTAACATCACCAATCGTAGACTAGCACCACCAATCGTGCCATGACAACTATTGCTCGCATCCGGCGAGTCGTGCAGAGAATAGTAGATCAATGTAGAGCGTAGAAATCCGCCGAACAGCAGTGTATAGCACAAAAGTCAAAGCTTTCCTATCCTAACCTATCTAAACGTAATGTAACCAAACACAACGTTACTCAGCCTAACGTGCCGAGACCACTATCACTGGAGTCCCCAGAGCCAAAAAGAATATGCTTGAGCACAGTCGAGCGCAGGAGGCCACGAAATAGCAGTGCACAACACAAGACACAAAGATATCCTAACCTAACATTACCTAACCTAACATAACCGAACATACAATAACTAAACCTAAGGAGCCGAGAACCCTATAGCAGGCCTCACCAGAGCAAAGCAGAACATATTAGAGAACAGTAGAGCGCAGGAATCTGCGAATAGCAGTGTATAGCAGAAATGTCCATGCCTCCTAGCCAAACGTGACCTACCATAGCCTACCTGCAAGTAACATATCTCAGCCTATCGTGCCACGACCGCTACTGCTGGCGTCCACAGTGCCGAGCAGAGTATAATAGAGCACCGTAGAGTGCAGGAATCCACGGAATAGCCGTGTATAGCACAAAAGTTAAAGCTGCCCTATCCTAACCTAACCAAGCGTAACATAACAGAACGCAACGTAACTCAGACTAACTTGCCGAGACCAGTACTACCGGCCTCTCCAGAGCCAAGCAGAATATACTAGAGCACAGTACGTCGCATAAATACACCGAATAGCGGTGTATAGCATAAATGTCAAAGCCACCCTCTCCTAACCTTACCAAGCGTAGCGTAGTCGAACGTCTTCTATCGTAACCCTACGTGCCAAGACCACTATTCCCGGCCTCCCGATAACGAAGCAAAACATGGCAGAGCGCAGAAGTACGCCGAACAACAATCTATACCACGAAAGTCAAATCTATCCAAGCCCAACACAAGCTAAGTTAACGTAGCCAAACGTAGCCTAACTGAAGCTAACGGGCAGAGACCACCATTAGTGACCTCCCAAGAGCCGAGAAGGGTATTGTAGAGCAACGTAGTCCGTAGAAACGCAACGAATATCTGAGTATAGCACAAAAGTCAATGCTATCATATCTTAACCTGTCCAAACCCTATATAACCAAACGCTACCTTACATAACTTTATGTGCCAACACCACTATTGCTGGCATCCCCTGAGCAAAGCAGAGTATACTATAGCACAGTAGAGCACAGGAAGTCACCAAGTGGTAGTTTATGCCACAAAAGTCAAAGATACCTTAATCTAACCTAACCTAACCTAACGTAACCAAACGTAGAATAACCAAACCTAACGAGACGAGACCTCAATTTCTGGCATTCCCAGAGCCAAGCAGACCATATTAGAGCACAGTTGAGCGCTCAAGTCCACCGAGTATCAGTGTCCAATGCAATTGTCGAAGCCATCCTGTCCAACCTTAGCCTAACATAACCTAGCCAAGAGTAATCTAACTCAAGCTATAATGCCACGACCGCTATTACTGTTCACCCAGGGTCGAGCAGAGTGTAGTAGAGCAGTGATATGCGCAGAGATTCACCGAATAGCAGTGTATGGCCCAAAAGTCAAAGATATCCCTTCCTAAGCTATCCAAGCTTAACCAAACCAAACGCAGCCTAACTAAGCCTAATATTCCGAGACAACAACTGCTGCCACTCCAAGAGACAAGCAGAGCGTATTAGAGCTCAGTAGATCTTAAAAATCCACGGAATAGCAGTGTATTGCACAAAAGTCAAATCTATCCTATCCAAACCTAACCAAACCTAACCTAACCACACGTAACCTATCACAAACCAACGTGCCACGACCACTGCTGCTGACCTCCATAGATAGAAATGGAAGCTAGTAGAGCAACGCCGAGCGCAGATACCGACGAGTAGCACTGTATTGCACAAAAGACAAAGCCACCACAGCCAAACATAACCTAACCTAGCTTGACCGAACGTAACCTAACACAACCAAAGGTGCAACGACAGTTATTACCGTCCTCGCCAGAGTCAAGGAGATGCTAGTAGAGCAATGCAGTGCACACATATCGACCGAATAGCAGTGCACAGCACGAAAGTCAAAGCTATCCGAACCTAACCAGTACTAATATAACCTAACCAAACGCAGCCTAACACAATCTAACGTGCCGAGACCACTATTACTGTCCGACCACGAGGCGAGCAGAGTACCGAAGAGCAATGTAGAGCGTATAAATCCTCCGAATAACGACGTACAGCACAAAAGCCACAGCTACCCTGTCCTAACCTAACCAGTCGTAATATTGCCAAACGTAGCCTAACAGATCCTGTCGTGCCACGACCGCTATTGCTGGCCACCAAAGGTTCGAGCAGAGTCTGTTCGATCACAGTAGAGCGCAGAAAGCCACCAAACAGCAGTGTATAGCACAAAAGTGAACGTATCCTAACATAACCATGCCCAAGCTAACCTACACAAACTTAGAATAATTAGAGACAACGTGCCGCGACCAGCATTGCTGACTTGCCCAGAGGAAAGCAGAATACGAGAGAGCACAGTAGAGCACACAGGTCCAAATGGTGGCAGTGTATAACACGAAGGTCGAAGGTAACCTGTCTTATCGCAAACAAACCTAACCTAACCAAACGTAGCGTAACAGAACTTAAGGCGCCGCGGCAGCAGTTTTTGGAATTTGCAGAGGAAAGCATGGAATATTGGATCACAGTAGAGCGCAGAAATCAGCCGTGTTGCAGTGTATAACGCAAAAGTCAAAGCAACCCTTCCTAACCTGACCAAACATAGCGTAAGCAAACGTAGCCTGACTCATTCTAACGTGCCGAAACCACTATTGCTGCCATCCCCAGAGCCAAGAACACCCTACTCTGGGAGAGAAGAGCGCAGAAATACATAGAATCGCAGTGCATAGCACATCAGTTGAAGCTACCCTATACTATCATGACCATACTTGACACAAACGAACGTAGCTTTACTCGACATAACGTGCTGATATCACTATTGCTCGCCTCCCCAGCGCCAAGCAGATTATCCTAGAGCACAGCAGAGCACACAAGTCCGCCGAATAGCGGTGTGCAGCGTAGGTGTCAAAGCTATCCAGTCCTAACCAAACCAAACGTAACATATCCAACCGTTATATATATAATCCTAGCGAGCCGAGACCGCAACTGCTGGCCTCTCCATAGCCAAGCAGTTCATATTGGAACACAGGGGAGCGCAGGAATCCACAGAACTTCCAGTCCTAACCAAACCAAACGTAACATATCCAACCGTTATATATATAATCCTAGCGAGCCGAGACCGCAACTGCTGGCCTCTCCATAGCCAAGCAGTTCATACTGGAACACAGGGGAGCGCAGGAATCCACAGAACAACAGTTTGCACCACGAAAGGCAAGACTGTCCAAACCTAAGACGTGACAACACACCCAAACCAAACGTAGCATAACTCATACTGACGAGCCGAAATCACTATTACTGAGCCACCCAGAGCAAAGCAGAACACGTTAGATCACAGCGGAGCGCAGGAACAGATCGAATCGCAGTGTAAAGCACACAAGATATAGCCGTCGTTTCTCAGCCTAACAAATCGTAACACAATCAAACGTAACGTAACTCAATACAACGTGCCGCGGCCACTTTTGCTGAGATCCCCATACGCTAGCAAAGTAAAGGAGAGAACAGTACAGCACAGAATACCACCGAATAGCAGTGTACTGCGCAACAGTTGGAGCTATCCTGAATAAACTTAGCTTAACACAACCTAACAGCACGTAAACTGACCCAATGTTACCGTTGCCGAGGCCAATGTTTCTGGCCTTCTCAGAGGCAATCTGAGAATATTAAAGCACTGTAGGGAGCAGAAATCCACCTAACAAGAGACCATTGCACTAAAGTCAAAGCTATCCTCTCATAATGCAACCAAGCGTATCATAGCCGATGGTAATCTGACTCAACCAAACGTGCCGCGACCACTATTACTGGCCTCCACAGAGCCAAATGGGACACGTCAGTGGAGTGTAGAATGCAGAAATCCATATAATCGCAGTATGTGTCGGAAAAGCCAAACCTACCCAAACCTATACCAAACCAAGGGAGCATAACCAAGCATAGCATGTATCGACCAGTCGTGCCGAGACAGCTATTGCTTCCCTCCACAGAGCCAAGCAGGACATAGTAGAGCGCAGTAGAGCGCAGAAATCCATCGAGTAGCAGTGTTCTGTACAAAAGTTAGAGCAATCGTTACCAAACGTAGCTTAACCCAACCTAACCGAACGTAGCCAGAATCATCGTAACGTGACGAGACCCCTATTCCTTTTCCTTGCCGGGGCCAAGCAGAAATTATTAGAGCACTGAAGGGCCCTGGAATCCACCTAAAAGCATACTATAGCACTAGATGTATATCTATCCTTTGCTAACTTAGGAAATCGCAACGTAGACGAACCCATCCTAAGTTACCCAGACGTGCTGCTATCACTATTACAGGCGTCCCCAGAGCTAAGCTGGACATACTAGAGCACAGCAATGCGCAGAAATCCACCGAATAGCAGCGTACAGCACAAAGGTTCAAGCTATCCTAACCAAATATGTCCTAACCCAACCTAGCTGTACGTAACTTGACACAACGTAACGTGCCGAGACCACCAATGCTGGACTTCCCAAAGCCGAGCTGAAAATGTTGGAGCACTCCAGGGCGCAGGTACCCACACAACAGCAGAATACGGCACGAAGGACGAAGCAATCCCCTCATAACCTCACTGAACTTAACATAACAGAACGTAACCTCCCTAAACATAACGTGCCTCGAACTCTATTGCTGGCCACCACAGAACCATGTGGAACACATTAGTGACAGAGGAACGTAGAAAACCATAGAATCGAATTGTATATCAGAAAAGTCTAAGCTACCCAAAACTTACCCAAACCAGCTGAACATTGCCAAACAAAGCTTATCTCAATCTAACCAGCCAAGACCGCTATAGCTGCCCTCCCCAAAGCCAAGCAGGACATGCTAGAGCACTGTAGATCGCTGAGGTCCACCGAATAGCAGCGAACAGCTCAAAAGTTAAAGCCATCCAGACCAAACTTTGCCTGATCCACCCTAACCGTTTGTAACCTGACCAAACGTAACGGGCTAACGCAATCATTGCTGGCGTTCCCAGAGCCAAGATGAAAGCACTATAGCACTGCACGGTGCAGAAATCGACCTTGTAGCAGACTATAATACTTAGGTCAAAGCTATCCTCTCCGAACATAACCAAGCACGACGTAAGAAATCGTAACCTATCTCAACCAAACGTGACACGACCACAATTACTGGCTTCCCCAGAACCAAGCAGAACACATGAGTGGAGGGCCTGGCGCAGAAATCCATAGAATTGCAGTGTATAATAGAAAAGCCAAAGCTGCCCGAACCTAACCCAGACCAACAGAGCATAACCAAACATAGCATACCTTAACCTAACGTGACGAGACAGCTATTGCTGCCCATCCCAAAGCCAAGCAGGACATACTAGAGCACAGTAGAGAGCAGAAATCTACTGAACAGCAGTGTACAGCACAAAAGCTGAAGATATCCTCTCGAAACGTAGAATAACGTACCCTAACCGAACGTAACCTGACACAACATAACGTGCCAAAGCAACAATTGCTGGTATTCCCAGAGCCAAGCAGAACGCAATAGTGGAAAGTGGGACGCAGAAAGCTACTGAATCGAAGCGTACATCAGAAGAGGCAAAGCTTCCCATTCCTAACCCAATCCAACGGAACGTAGCCAAACATAGCCTGACTGAACCTTACTTGCCGAGACGGCTATTTCTGCCATCCTCGGAGACATGTTGGATATACTAAAGCGCAATAGACCGCAGAAATCCACCGAAAAGCATTGTACATCAGAAAAGTCAAAGCTACTCAAAATCTAACCCAATCCAAATGAACTTAACCAAACGTAGCATAACAAAGCCTAATGTGCCGGGACCTCTATTGCACAAGGCGGATATACTAGCGCGATCTTGAGAGCAGAAGTCCACCGAATTGCAGTGTACAATACAAAAGGTAAAGCTATCCCAACTATACTAAGCCAAAGCCATCATAACCGAATGTAACATGGCTCAGCATAACGTGCAGAGATCACTATTGCTGGCCTTCCCATAGCCAAGTTGGAAATATTAGAGCACTGCAGGGCGCAGATATCCAACTAACAGCAGACCATAGCACTACAGTCATAGCTATCATCTCCTTGCATAACCAATCCTGACATAACCAAACGTAACATAACTCAACTTACCGTGCCGCGGCCGCTATTGCTGACTTGGCCAGAGCCAAGTACAATGTTCCGGAGCACAGTAGAAAGTTGAAAGCCGCTAAATTGCGGTATACTGCACAAATGTCAAATATATCGTAACTTAACCGACACTAACCCAACCTAATCAAACGTAGTCTGACTGAACCTGACGGGCCGAGACTACAGTTGCTGGCCTCCCCAAAGACTAGCAGAATATACTGGAGAACAGTAGAGTGCAGAAGGCCGCCAGAAATGAATGTATTGCGCAACAGCCAAAGAAACCCCAACCAAAGCTGGCCTAACTTAATCTAATCGAACGTAGGCTACCAAAACCTAACGTGCCGAGTCCACCATTTCTGCCCTCCCCGTCGCCATACAGAACATATTTCAGCAGGGTAGATCGCTGAAATCCACCGAATAGCAGTGTATAGCGCAAAAGTCAAAGCTATCACCTCATTACATAGAAAATCGTAATATAGCCAATCGAAACTAACTCAAACAAACGTGCCGCGACCACTATTCCTGGACTCCCCAGGGCCAGTCAAAGTATAGTGGAGCACAGTAGTGCCAGGAACTCCACAAAACTGCAGTGTATATAGCGAAAGTCCCTGCTATCCAAACCTAACCCTAAGTAACGTAACCCAACCGAACGAAGAATAACTCAACATAACTTGTGGATACCACTACTGCTGGCGTCACCAGAGTCGAGCAGAGCGTAGTAGAGCAATGTAGGGCATAGGAATCCACCGAAGAGCGGTGAATAGCACAAAAGTCAAAGCTACCCTATCCTAACATAACCAGTCGCACATGTACCAAACGTAGCACAACACAACCTATCGCTCCATGACCTCAATTGCTGGCCTCCCCAGAACCGAGCAGAGTATAGCAGAGCACAGTAGAGCGCAGAAAGCCTCGAAACGGCAATGTACATCTCATAAGCCAAAGATACCCTATCCTAGCCTAACCAAGCACAACCATACCGGACGCAGCCTAACTAAACCTAACGAGCCGAGACCACAATTTCAGGCCTGCCCTTAGTGGAGTAGAGTATAGTACTCTACTACTAAGTAGTAGTACTAACCTATCCAAACGCAGTATAAACAAACGTAGCCTAGATAAACCTAACGTGCCGAGACCACTATTGCTGGGATACCCAGAGCCAAGCAGAATGTACTAGAGTTATGTAGAGCTCTGAAATACACAGAATTGTATTGTGTAGCACAATAGTCGAAGCTGTCTCCTAAAAGCCAAGCCAATCCTAGCGTAGCTAAGCGTAACATAACAAAACCTAACGTGCCGCGACCCCGGTGGCTGGCATCCCCAGAGCCAAGCAAAACATATTAGTGCATAGTGGAACTCAGGAAACCATAGAATCGCAGGTTGTCTCCGGAAAGCCTATGACACCCAAGCCTAACCCAAACCAAGAGGACCTTACCAAACGTAGCAAAGCACAACTGATCGTGCCGCGGCGACTATTGCGAGACTAAAGCTATCCTAGCCCAACCTAGCCGAACGTAGCACTACCAAACGCAACCTAACATAAACTGACGTGCCGCGAATACGATTGCTGGCCTCCTCAGAGCCAAACAGAGCGCATTAGTGGTGAGTAGGGCGCACTGTCCCATAGAATCGCGGTGTATATCAGAAAAGTCAAAGCTATACAGACCTAGCCCATACCAACCGAAAATAGACAAACATAGCCTAACCCAACCTTACGTGCCGAAGCCACTACCGCTGTCGCCCCCCACCCCTAAACGGGACATGCTAGGGTGCATTAGAGCGCAGAATTCCACCGAATGTCTCTGTACAGCAGAAATAATAAAGCTGCCACATCCAAGCTTTGCCACACCCAACCGAACCGGTCGTAACATGAAACAACATATTGCGCCGAGACCATCATTGCTCTCCTTCTCAGTGCCAAGCTGAAAACGTTAGATCAATGCAGGGAGCAGAAATCCAACTCATAGGAAGCTATAGCAGTGAAGCCAAAGCAATCCTCTCCGTATCCACGCAATCGTAACATAACCAAACGTAAGCTATCACAACCTAACGCGCCGCGACCACTATTGCTGGCCACTCCAGAGCCAAGCAGAACACATTAGTGCAGAGTAGAACATTGAAATCCATAGTGTCGCAGTGTACACCAGAAGAGTCAAAGCTACGCAAACCTCACCCAAACAAACAGAACATAACCAAGCACAGCCGAAACCAACCTATCGTGCCGAGAACGCTATTGCTGACATCCCCTGAGCCAAGCAGGACATACTACTGCACAGTATATCTCAGAGTTCCACCGAATTGCAGTGTATAGCACAAAAGTTAAAGATATCCTAACCAAACTTAGCCTAACCCAACCTAACCGAAAGTAACCTGATTCAGCATAACGTGCCCGGGCCACTATTGCTGCACTTCCCGGGGACAAGCTGAAAATAATAGATCACCGTCGGTCGCAGAAATCCATTTTATAGCAGACTACAGCACTAAAGTCAAAGCTATACTCTCCTAACCGAGACATTCTTAACATGACCAAGCGTAACGGAACTCAACCTAGCGCACCGCGACCACTACTGCTGGCCTCTCCACAGTCAAGCAAAGCACACTAGAGGGGAGTAGAACGCAGAGATCCATAGAAACGCGGTGTATATCAGAAAAGTCAAAGCTATCCAAGCCTAACCCAAACCAACGGAGCATAACCAAACATAGCCTAACTCAAATTAACTAGCCGAGACCGATATTGCTGCCCACCACAGAGACAAGCAGGACATACTAGAGAACAGCAGAACGCAGAAATAAGCCGGATAACTGTGTACAGCACAAAAGTTGAAGCTGTCATAGCAAAACTTAGCCTAATCCAACCTAGCCGAACGTAACCTAACTCAACATAACGTGCCGAAACCACTATTTTTGGCCTTCCCAGAGGCAAGCTGGAAATATTAAAGCACTGAAGGGAGCAGAAGTCCACCTAACAGCAGGCTATGGCACTAAAGTCAAAGCCATCCTCTTGTAACCTAACCAGCCGTAACATAACCAAGCGTATCCAAGCACAACCTAATGTACCGCGACCACCATTGCTGGCCTCCGCAGAGTCAAGTGGCACACGTCAGTAGAGAATAGAACGCAGAAGTAGATATAATCGCTGTGTATATCGGAAAAGATAAAGCTACCCATGCCTAACCCGAACCAACAGGACATAAACAAACGAAGCCTGACTAAACCTATCGTGCCGACACCACTATTGTTGACCCCCACAGATCAAAGCAGCAAATACTAGAGCACAGTAGAGCGCAGGAATCCACCGAATATCAGTTTACAGCACAAAAGTTATATCCACACTTATCAATCGTAGCCCAACCCAACCTAACCTAACTTAGCTTGACACAACGTAACGTGCCGAGACCACAATTGCTGGCCTTCCCAGAGCCAAGCTGTATATATTGAAGGACTGAAGGGAGCAGAAATCCTCCTAACGTCAGACTGTGTCACTAAAGCCATAGCTACCCTCTCCTTGCCTAGAGGATCGTAGCATAACCGAACGCATCATATCTTACACTGACGTGCCGCGACCACTATTTGTGGCCACCCTAGGGCCAAGCATGAGGTAGTACAGCGCAGTGGAGCGCTGAAGTTCACTGAATAGAGGTGAAAAGCACAAAAATTAAAGCTATCCTGTCGAAGCTTGGCCGGACCCGACCTAACCGAACGTAACCTGACACAACCTATTGTGCCACGACCGCTATTGGTGCCCTCCTCATAGGCAAGCAGGACATACTAGAGCACAATAGAGCGCAGAAATCCACCGTAAAGCGGTGGTGAGCACAAAAGTTATTGCTACCCTAACCAAGCTTAGGAGGACCCAACTAACCAAACGTAACCTGTCTCATCATAACGTGCCGAGACCACTATTGCTGGCCTTACCAGAGACTAGCAGGAAATACTAGAGAGCAGTGTAGCGCGGAAATCCACCGCATTGCAGTGTATTGGCAGAAGGCGCAGATATCCCAACCTAACCTAGCCAAAAGTTACCGAACCAAACATAGCATAGCACAACTTAACCAGCTGCGGCCACTATTCCTGGCATCCCCGGAGACAAGTACAGTGTGATAGCGCAAAATAGGGTGCGCAAGTACATAGGATTTCCGTGTGTAGCACAAAAATCATAACTCTCCCATCCTGGCCCAACATATCCTAACCAAGCTGAACATAATCTAACTCAACGTAACGAGCCGCGAACACGATTGGTGGCATCCCCATGGCCATGCAGAGGATATTATAGCGGAGTAGGGCGCATGAATGCGTATAATCGCAGTGTATAGCAGAAAAACCAATGCCATCCAAAACTTACTCATGCAAACATAAACTGACCAAACGTAACCTAACATAACATAACACGCCGCGGCCACTATTTCTGGCCTCCCCAGAGAAAAGCGGAGCATGTTAGAGCGCAGTAGAGCGGAGAAATCCTCCGAGAAGCAGCATGTAGCACAAGAGGCAAAGGTACCCTCTCCTAACATAACCTACCGAAACACAACCGTACGTAACCAAGGTCAACCGAAAGTGCCACCACCAGTACTGCTGGCCTTGCCGGAGCAAACAGAATATATTAGAGGAGTGTAGGGCGCAGAAATAAATAGGATCGCAGTGTACGGCAGAAAAGTCAAAGATATCCATACCTAACCCAAGCAAACGTAACCTAACCTATAGTAGCCAACCTCAACGTATCATTCCGCGACACCTATTGCTGGCCTCCCCAGGGTCTAACAGATTAGAGTAGGGCACAGCGGACGGCAGAAATCCACCGAGTAACTTTGTATAGCACGAAAGTCAAAGCTACCCTGACCAAACAAAGCCTAACCGGACGAAACCAAACGTAAGATAACAAAACCTATCGTGCTACGACAGCTATTGCTCGCATCCCGAGAGTCGAGCGGGATGCAGAAGAGCAATGTAGAGAGCAGGTATCAGCCGAAGAGCAGTGTATAGCACAAGAGTCATAGCTACTCTATGCTAATCAAACCTAACGTACCACAAATTACCGCAACCTAACCCAGACTAACTTGCCGAGATCGATACTGCTGGGCACCCCAGATCCAAGCAGAACATATTAGAGCGCAGTAGAGCGCAGAGTCACGCCGAATAGAGGTTTCTAACACAAAAGTCAAAGCTATCCTATCCTAACCGTACCAAACGTAAAATAAACAAAAGTTATCTATCTCAAACTAACGCGCCGAGACGACTATTATTGTCCTCCCCAGAGCCAAGCAGAACATACTAGAGAGCAGCATAGCGCAGAAATGAACCGAACAACTGTTTATACCACGAAAGTCGAAGCTATCCAATCCTAAACAAATCAAGCGTACCCTAACCTTACGGAGCCTAACACAACCTAGCGGACCGAGACCACTGCTACTGGTCTCCCCAAAGACAAGCAGAGTATACTAGAGCAGATCAGAGCGCAGTAATCCACCGCATTGCAGTGTGTGGCACAAAAGCCAAGACATCATATGCTATCCTACCTGAACCTAACCTAACATAACGTAGCCTAACTAAACATAAAGCGAGAAGAATACTATTGGTGGCATCCCCAGAGACGAGCAGAGAATATTAGAGCAATGTAGAGCGCAGGAATCCACTAAACACCTGTGAAAAGCGAAAAAGTCAAATCTATCCTATCCTAACCAAGCAAAACGTAGCATAGCGTAAAGTCCTCTGTCTCAAACTTTCGTGCAGAGACCACCATTGCTGGCATCCCCAATGCCATGCAGAGCATATCAGAGCCCAGTAGGGCGCCGAATCCCACCGAATAGCCTTGTATAGCGCAAAAGTCAGAGCCATCCTAGCCAAACATAACCTAACGTAGCCTAACCAAGCATAACCCATCTCAACTGAACCTGTCACGACCGCACTTGCTGGCCTCGCCGGAGACAAACAGATGCCAGCAGTGCTATGCAGTGCACAGATATCGACCGAATAGTATAGCACGGAAGTCAAAGCCATAATAACCAAACGTATCGGAACATAGCAGCCATGCGAAACACAACACAAGCTTGCGTGTCGAGACCACCATTGCTGGCCTCCGCAGTGACAAGCCGAATATCCTCGAGCACAGTAGAGGGCATATGTTGATCGTATCGCAATGTAGAGCACAAAAGTCAAGGATGCCCAAAACTAACACAAATGAACATAACCTAATCGAACGTAGCCCAACTCAAGCTAACGTGCAAAGATCACTACTACTGGCCTGCCCAGAGTCGCGCAGAGTACAGCAGAGGAATGTAGAGCGTAGAAGTCCATCGAAAATCGGTGTAAAGCGCAAAAGTCAGTGCTATCATCTCCTAACCACACCTTGCAAAACCGCGCAAAACTTAACTCAGACTAACGTGCCGAGATCACTACAGGTGGCCTCCGCATATCCAAACAGATTACACTAGAGCTCAAAAGAGCGCATGGATGCACAGAATAGCTGCGTACAGCACACAAAGCCAAGCCCACGCTGACAAAGCTCATCCTAATCTAACCAAAGTGCACGGAACCTAACTCAAGCAAATGTGCCACGAACTTCATTGCTGGCCTGGCCAGAGACAAGCAGAATATACTAGAGTACAGTAGATCGCAGTAATCCATCGCATTGCAGTGAATAGCACAAACGTCAATGCAATACTCTCCTAACCTGACCAATCGTAACACAACCAAACGTAGCCTAACACAACCGATCCTGCGATAACCACTTTTGCTGGCCTCCACAGAGCCGAGCAGAGTATGGTAGAGCATAGTAGAGCGTGCAAGCCACCAAATAGCAATATATAGCACAAAAGTCAAAGATATCCTGCCCTATCCAGGACTAACCAGACCTAACCCAACTTAGACAAACTAAGCATGACGTGCCGCCAACACTATTCCTGGCTGCCGCAGAGAAGAGCAGAATATGATGGAGCACAGTAGAGCACAAAAGTCCATAGAGGATCAGTGGTGAGCACATTCGTCAAAGCCATCCAAGCCTAACCAGAGCCAACGTAGCCTAGCCGAGTGTATCCTATCTCAACCTAGCGTGCCGAGACAAATACTGCTGGCCTCCACGTCGGCAAGCAGGGCCCATAAGAGAAGAAAAGAGCACTGGGGTTCATTGGATGGCAATGCATAGCTCGAATGTCAAAGATAACCCAACCTAACCAAACAAACCTAATCTAACCGAACGTAAGTTACCAAATCCTAACACGCCGCGGGCACTATTCAAAGCATTCCCAGATCAAAGCAGGGAAATCAGATCACAGTAGAGCGCAGAAACCTGCCGAATAGCAGTGCATAGCGCGAAAGTCAAAACTACCCTGTCCTAACATAACCAAACGTAACATAGGCGGACGTAGCGTCACCGAACCTGACGTGCCGCGACCTCTATTGCTGGCCTCCACAGAGCCAAGCTGAGCATGATAGTGGATCACATTGCGCTGAAGTCCATAGAATCGCAGTGTATTGGAGAAATTTCGAAGCTACTCAATCCTAACCAAACCTGATATAACATAACCAAACGTAGCCTTTCTCAACCTATCTTGTCACGACCGCTATTGCTGGTCATACCAGAGTCGAACAGAGTATAATAGTGCAAGGGAGGTTGCAGGAATCCACCCAATGGCAGTATATAGCACAGAAGTCAAAGTTATCCTATCCTAACCTAAGAAATCGTAATACATCCCAACGTAACTGTCACAACCTAACGCGCCGGGACCACTACCGCTGGCCTCTCCAAAGCTAAGCAGAATATACTGGAGCACTGCAGACCGTAGTGAGAAACCGAATTGCAGTGCATAGCAGAAAAGTCGAAGATATCTTTACCTATCCCGGCCAAAACTAACCTAACCGAACGTAGAATAAGTAAACCTAACGGGACCAGACCTCTATTGCTGGCCTCCCCACATGCAAGCAAAACATACTAGTGCACAGCAGAGCGCAGAAGCCCGCCGAACGAGAGTCTATACCACGAAAATCAAAGCAATCCAAACCTAACCCAAGAAGACATAACCCAACCAAACGTAGCCTAACGCGTCCAAACGCGAAGAGAGCATTATTACTGGAACCCCTGGAATCGAGCAGAGCACAGTAGAGCAATGTAGAGCGTAGAAATCCACCGAATAGCGGAGTATATCACAAAAGTCATTGCTACGCTATCCTAACCTAACCAATCTTAACATTATCAAACGTATACCGACGCAACCTATCGTGCCATGACCACTAATGCTGGCCTCCCCACAGCCGAGCAGAGTCTACCAGAGCAACGTAGGGCGCAGGAATCCACAGAGTGTCAGTGCATAGCACAAGAGTCAATGATCTCATGTCCATACCTAACCAACGTAGCACAACCGAACGCAACCAAACTCAGACCAAAGTGCCGCGACTACTATTGCTAGCCACCACGGAGCCAAGCAAAGCATTGTAAAGGAGAATAGGGTGCCGAGATCCATAGAATCGCAATGTACAGCAGAAAAGTCTAAACTAACCAAACCAAACCAGAGCTGTCATAACATAACCAAACGTATGATATCACATACTATCGTGCCGAGAACACTCTTGCTAGCCACCCAAGAACTAAGCAGAGCATACTATTGCATAGTAGAGTGCAGAAACCCGCCGAACAAGAGTCTACATCACGAAAGTTAAAGCAATCCAAACCTAACGCCAGTTAACATAACCTAACCAAACGTAGCGTGACTCAACCTGACGCGCCGGGACAGCTATTACTGGCCACCCCAGTGTCGGACAGAACATATTGTAGCAATGTAGAGAGTAGAAGTCCACCGAATAGCGGTGTATAGCACAAAAGTCAAAGCAGACCTCTCCTAACATAACCAATTTTGACTTTACAAACCGTAGCCTAACAAAACCTGCCATGCCACGGTCCTCCTCAGATTCTAGCAGAGTATAGTAGGGCACGATAGAGAGCAGAAAGCTACCAGATAGCAATGTACACCACATAGGTGAGAGACGTCATAACCAAGCAAGACCTAGCCCAACCGAACCAAACGTAGAATAACTAGACCTAACTAGCCGAGACCTCTATTGCGAGCATAAACGGGGCCAAGAAGAATATATTAGAGCACAGTAGAGCGCGGAAGTCCACAGAAGAACAGTGTATAGCGCAAAATCCATAGAATCGCACTATACAAAGGAAAAGTCAAAGATACACAGACCTATCGCAAACTTACGTATCACATCCTGACAAAGCAAACCCAACGTAACGTTCCGCGGATACTATTGCTGGCCTCCACAGTGCCAAGCAGATTACCGTGTAGCAAAGTAGAGGGCAGGAATACACCGAAAAGCAGTGTATTGCAAAAAAGTCAAAGATATCCTCCCCTGAACCAGCCAAACGTAACGTAACCTTACGCAACCTAACTAGGCCTATCGTGCCGCTGCCACCATTTCTGGCCTCCGCAGAGCCAAGCAGGTCATATTAGAGTGCAGTAGAGCGCAGAGGTACCCGCCTAGCAGTGTATAAGGCAAAAGTCCATGCCATCATGCCCAAACGCGATCCAACCCAGCGTAACCGAACGTACCATATCACAACTTATCGTACCACGGTCGCTCTTTAGGGTCTCCCCAGAGTCGAGCAGAGTGAAGTAGAGCAATGTAGAGCGCAGAAATCCACCGTATAGCCCTGTATTGCACAAGAGTCAGAGCTATCCTCCCCTAACCTAACTGAACGTAACATTACCAAACGCGACACAACTCCGACTTAGGTGTCGAGACCAATACTGCTGGCCTCCCAGAGCCGAACACTATAAACAAGCGCACAATAGAGCGCAGAAATCCACAGAATCGCAGTGTGCGGCAGAAAATTTATACGTATCCAAGCTTTACACAAAGTAACTAACCTAGCCGAACGTAGCCAAACTAAACGAAACCTGCCGTAGCCGCAATTTCCGGCCCAACCAGTGTCTAGCAGAATAGAGTACAGCGAAGTGGAGGGCAGGAATCCATGGAATAACTCCTTATAGCACAAAAGTCAACGGCATCCTAACATATCCTGGCCGAACATAACCATACCAAACGTAGAGTAACTAAACATAACGTGCCGCGACCACTATCGCTGGCCTCCCCAGAGACAAGCAGAATGTTATTCAGCATATTAGAGCATAGTCGTCGATAGGTTATCCGTGTTGAGCACATATGTCGAAGCTATCCTAACCTAAACCAACCGTACCTAACCTAACCAAACGTAATCAATCCCAAGTTAACGTGCCGCGACCAGTATTGCTGGCCTCCACAGAGACAAGCATAACATAATGGAACAATGTAGAGCGCAGAAGCCTAAAGAATCGCAGTATACAGCAGAAAAGTCGAAGCTGCCCAAACCTACCCAAAGATAACTTATCCAACCCGAACGTAGCCTTACTCGAACAAACGTGCCGAGATCACTATTTCTGGACTCCCGAGAACCGCACAGTGTACAGGCGAGCAATGTAGACGGCAGAAGTCCACCGAATAGCGGTGTATAGCGCAGAAGTCAAAGCAACACTATCCTATCCAACCAGTCGTAGCATTATCGAACGTAGCCTAACAAAACCTATCTTCCCATAACCACTATTGCTGGCCTCCCCAGATCCGAGCAGGGCATAGTGGAGCAATGTAGAGCGAAGGGGTCCACCGAAAGGCAGCCTATACCGCAAAGGTCAACTCTACCCTGTCCTAACATATCCAAGCGTAATATTGGCAAACGTAACCCGACATAACCTAGCGTGCCGACACGACTGTTGCTGGCAACCCTAGAGACAAGCAGAATATACTGCAGCGCAGTAGAGCGCAGGAAGATATAAAGTAGCTGTGTATATCTCAAAAGTCAGAGATACCCTAACCCAACCCGTTCGAGCCAAACATAACCTAACGCAGGTCAACTAAGCCTAGCGTGCAGAGTACACTATTATTGGCCTCCCTATCGCCATTCAGAACATATTAGAGGAGAGGAGAGCGCCGAAATCCATACAATCGCAGGGTATGGCAGAAAAGTCAAAGCTACCCATACCTGACCCAATCAAACGTAACCTAGCCAAACGTGACCTAACTCAAACGAACGTGCCTCGAACACATTTCTCAGAATTCCCAGAGCAAGTCAGGGTGCATTAGACAAGAGTATAGCGCGGAATACCACCGTAAAGCAGTGTAGGGCACAAAAGCCGGAGTTACCCTTACCTAACCTAACCAAACGTAATACAGCCTAACGTAACCCATCTCAACCTAACGTGCCCAGACCGCCATTGCTGACCTCCCCAGGGCAATGAAGACTATACTAGAGCATAGCAGAGCGCTGGAATACACCGAGTAGCAGCGTATGGCACAGAAGTTAAAGCAATACTTTCCAAACCAAACAAATCGTAACAGTACCGAACGCAACTTAACACAAAGTATCATGCCGGGACCACCGTTGCTATCCTTCCCAAGCCAGGCAGAGCAGATTAGAGCACGGTGGAGTACAGAACTCCACCGAATAGCTGTGTATAGCACAAAAGTCGAAGTTATCCTATCCAAACATGAGCACACTTTACTCAACCGTACACAGCAAAGCTCCACCTACCGCGCCGCGGTCACTTTTCCCGGTGCCTCTGGAGACAAGTAGAGCGTGATAGGGCACATTAGAGCGTAGTAGTCCATAGATTAGCAAACAAACTCACCCTAACGAGCCGCGAGTACCATTGCTCGCATGCCGAGCGTCAAGCAGAGTATAGTAGACCAGTGTAGAGCGCAGAAATCCACCGAAAAGCAGGGTACTGCACAAAAGTCGAAGCTATCAAGTCCCAACCTAATAAAACGTTACTGAAGCAGACGTAACATAACACAACTTCACGTGCAGAGACCACTATTACTGCCCTGCTCAGAGGAAAGCAGAACATACTAGAGCAGAGTGGGGCGTAGGAATCCGTAGAATCGCAGTGCATAGCTCAATAGTCACAGCTACCCCATCTTAACGTAATCAAACGTAACATTACAGAACCTAGCCATGCTCTACTTTAAGTGCCGGTACCCCTATTGCTTGCCCCTGCAGATCCAAGCAGAATATAATAGGGGAAAGTAAATCGCAGTAATCCACCTCAATGCAGAGTATAGCATGAAAGCCAAAGGTATCCTAACCTAACATTACCAAGCATAACGTAACCAAACGTAACCTCACTCAACCCAACGTGCCCATACCACTACTGCTGCCCCCCCCCCCTTACCAAGCAGAGCATATTAGAGGAGAGCAGAGCGCAAAAGTCCATAGAGTGGCAGTGTTTAGCACAGAAGTCAGGGATCCCTAAACCGAACCCGAAGAATCCTAACATAGCCAAGGGCAGATTAACTCAACCCAACACGCCGCGGCCACCATTTCTGTCACCCAGAGCAGAGTACAGAGTATTACGTCACATTAAAGCGCAGAAATACAAAGAACTGCAATGTATATCACGAAAGTCATAGCTATCCGTATAAAACATAACCTAAGTTAGCCTCACCGACCGTAACACAACACAACCTAACGTGCGGCGACCACTATTGCTGGCCTCCCAGGAGTCGAGCAGAGCATAGTAGGGCAAGGTAGATCGCAGAAATCCGCTGAAGTGCAGTGCACGGCACAAAAGCCTAAGATAACCTGTCCTAACATAACCAAACGTAACATAACCAGGCGCAACATAACTCAGGCTAACGTGCCAAGACCACTAATGCTCGCCTCCCCATTGTCAAGCAGAACATATTAGAGCAGAGTGGAGCGCAGGTGTCCATTAAATGTTAGTTAGTAACACAAAAGTCAAAGACATCCTATCCTAACCCAAACAAGCCTAACAGGCGCAAAAGTAACATAACTCAACCTAACGCATCGAGACCACTATTGCTACCCACCACAGTGCAAAGCAGAACATACTACAGGAGAGTAGAGCGCAGAAAAACATAGAATCGCACTGCATAGCACGAAGGTCGAAGCGAACCTATCCCAATATAGCCAAACCGCAACATAATCGAACGTAGCCTAGGTCTAACCAACGGGCCGCGACGACCATTTATTGCCCCTCCGGATCCAAGCAGAATATACTGGATGAAAGTACAGTGCAGTAATACACCGCATTGCAGTGTATAGCACAAAAGTCAAAGATACCCTAACATAGCCCAGGCTAACATAGCCAAACCTGATATAGAATATCTCAACCTAACGTGCCGGCGCCACAATTGCTGGCCTCCCGAGAGAAGAGCGGAGTATAATAGGGCAGTGAAGAGCGCAGAAATCCACCCAATAGATCTGTACGGCACAAAAGTCAAAGCTATCCTAACCTAGAATGACCAAGCCTAACGGAACCAAACGTGGTCAAACTCATGCTCACGTCCCGAAACCACTATTACTGCCCTCCCCAGGGCCAAGAAGAACATATTAGCCGAGAATAGGGCGTACAAATGAATAGAATGGCAGTGCGTAGCACAATAGTCGAATCTACCCTATTCTAACGCAACCAGACGTAACATAACCGAACGTAGCATAGCTCTACCTATCGTGCCGAGACCGCTATTGCTTGCCTCTCCAGAACAAGGCAGAGAATATTAGATAACAGTGGAGCGCAGAAATGCACCGAATAGCACTGTATAGCACAAAAGACAAAGTCATCCGAACAAAACTTAACCTAACATAACCTAACCTATCGAAACATAGCCCAGCCAAACGTACCACAACCGCGATTACAGACCTCCACAGAGACAAGCATATGCTAGTAGAGCAATGCAGAGCGCTGACATCGACCGAATAGCAGTGTATGCAGCAAAAGTCAAAGCTATCCTAACCAAATATATCCTTACCTAGCCTAGCCAAACGTAACATAACTCAACCAAGCGTGCCTCGAACATTATTGCTGGCCTCCCCAGAGACATGCAGAACATATTGGTGGACAGTAGAGCTCAGTATTTCAACGAATGGCAGTGCATAGCGCAAAATATGAAGCTATCCTTTCATAACTTAACTAAACGTAACATACCCAAGCGCAACGTAACCCAACCTGGGGAGCTACGACCGCTACTACTAGCCTAACGAGAGCCAGACAGATTACAGCAGAGCAAGGTGGGACGCTGAAATCGGACGAGCAGCAGTGTATAGCAAAATATTCAAAGCTATCCCAACCAAACCTAACCAAACCTAGTCTAACCGAACGAGACACAACACAGACGAACGTTCTGCAATCCCTAATGCTGGGCTCCCCAGAGACAAGCAGAGGATGTTAGTGCACGGTAGAGCGCAGGGGTCCATCGAATAGCAGTGCACAGCACGAAAGTTAAAGCTATTCCTTCCTATCTTAACTAATTGCAACATAACCGAACATAACCCAACCAAATGTAACGTGCCGAAATCACTATTGCTGTATCCCGCAAAGCCAAGCGGATCATATTAGGGAGGACTAGAGCGCAGAATTTCACGGCATAGCTGTGCATAGGCAAAAGTCGAAGCTATGGCATCTTATCATAGCCAAATCTTACCTAACCGTACGTAACAAAACTCAATGGATCGTGCCGTCACCGCTATTGCAGGCGTCCCCGGAGAAGAGTGGTGTGCGATAACACACAAAAGGGCGAAGGAGGCCATAGAATTGCAGTGTGTAGCACGAAAGCCGCAGCTATACCGGTCTAACACAGCACAGCCTAACACTGCCAAACGCAACCGAGCTCAACCTATCGTGCCGCCACCACTATTGCTGGGCTCCACAGAGCCAAGCAGAACATATTAGAGGAGAGTAGTGTGCAGAAACCCAGCGGATCGCAGTGCACAGCAGAACGTTCAATGGTATCCATACCTAACCCAAACTAACGTAAACTAACATATCGAGGCTAAACTCAAGGTAACGTTCCGGGACCACTATTGCTGGCCTCCCAGGGTCCAGCAGATTTGGGTAGAGTACAGTGGAGTGCAGGATTAAGTAACATAACTTAATCTAACGTGCCGAGGCAATTATTACTTGGCTACGCAGAGCCAAGCAGAGTTTACTGGAGCATAGTAGAGCGCAACAACCCACCGCATTTCTGCGTGTAGCACAAGGGCGGAAGATATCCTAACCTAACATATCCTTGCCTAACTTAACCGAACGTAGAATTGCTAATCATAAGTTGCCGAGAATACTGTTCCCGGCGTACCCAGAGGCAAGGAGAGCATATTAGAGCAATATGAAGCGCAGTAATCCACCGAATAGCAGCGAACGGTGTAAAAGTTAAAGCTATCCTGACCAAACATCGCCTAGCCCATGCTAATCTAACGTAACCTGGCCCAACATAACGTGCCGAGACCACTGCTGCTGGCCTTCCCATGGTCAAGCTGAAAATATTAAAGCACAGTAGCTCGCAGGGATCCACCTAATAGCAGACTGTAGCGCTAAAGTCAAAGCTATCCGCTCCTAGCCTAAACAACCGTAACACAACGAAATGTAACATAACTCGAACTAGCGTGCCGAGACCGCTATTGTTGCCCTCCTCAGAGCCAAGCTGGTCATACCAGAGCACAGTAGAGCCCAGAAATCCTCCGAATAGCAGTGTATAACACAAAAGTTAAAGCGATCTTACCCTAATGTAACATAACCTGACTTAGCCAAACGTATCCCAGCACAACCTAACGTGCCTGTGCCACTGTTACTGAGACCGAAGCGGAATATACTAGAGCGCATTACAGCGCAGAAATCCGGCGCATTGATGTGTAAAGCAGGTAAGTAGAAGATATCCTAACCTAACCTGACATAACCTATCATAACCGAACGTAACCAGTTCCAATCTAACGTGCCTACCCAAATATTGCTGGACTTCCCAACATCTAGCAGGGCATATTGGGGGAGAGGACAGAGCAGATGTCCACAGAATGGCAGTTTTTGCACGGGAGTCAGAGGTATCCTAAACTAACACAAACAAACGTATCCTAACCAAACGTGACATAACACATTCTGACGCTCCGCTGCCACCATTTCTGGAAATACCAGAGCTAAGCAGGGAATATTAGATCACAGTAGAGCGCAGAGATTAACCGAATAGCTATGTACAGAGCAAAGGACATAGCTATCCTGTCCTGACCTATACAAATGTAGCCTAACCAAATGCAGCATAACAAAGTCTAAAACGCCGAGGCCGCTATTTATTGTCTCAACATCGCTAGGCAGAGAATATTAGAGCACAGTAGGGTACAGAAATCCACCGAAGAGTCGCGTATTGCACAAAAGTCAAAGCTACCCTCTCCAAACGTACCCAAACCATAACTAATCTAACGTAACATAATACAACCAAAAGTGCCACGACCATAATTGCAAGCCTCCCCAGAAACAAGCGTATGATAGCAGAGCAATGCAGAGCGCAGGTATCGACAGAATAGCGGTGTATAGCGCAAGTGTCGAAGCCATCCTAACAACACCTAACCTCACATGACCTAACCGAACGTTATCTAGCAAAACCTAATGTGCGTATGCCACCATTGCTGATCTACCCAGAGCAAAGCAGAAAACATCAGGGCAGAGTAGAGCGCAGAAATCCAACGGATATCAGTGTATACCACAAAAGTATATGCTACCCTATCCTATCGTTGCCAAACGTGGCATAGCCGATCGCAGCATATCTCAGCCTAACTAGCCGACAGTACTACTGCTGGCCTCAACATTGCTAAACAGAGCATATTAGAGCACAGTAGAGCACAGAAGTACACCATATAGCAGTGTATAGCACAAAAGTTCAAGCTATTGTTTCCTAACATAACAAATCTTGAAATAACCAAACGCAACATACCTCAAGGTTACGTGCAGCGGCCACTATTGCTGTGCTCCCCAGATGCGAGCAGAGTATGGTAGAGCACTGTAGAGCGCAGAGTTCTACCGGATAACAGTTTATAACAAGGAAGTCTACCTAACCTATCGCAACGTAACCTAACTCAACCTAACGTATTCTAACACCACCTAACGCGCCGCAGCCACTACTTCTGGAATTCCAAGAGAAAAGTATGGAATATTAGATCACAGTAGAGCACAGAAATCCACCGAAAAGCGGTGTGTAGCATAAGAGTCGAAGCCATCATATCCTAAGCTACCAAATCGTCACATTACCAAACCCGGCATAGCAAAACCTATCGCGCCACGACCGCTATTGCTGGCCTCCCCAGAGACGATGAGAGCTACTAAAAGCAGAGAAATCAACAGAATAGCAGTGTATAGCACAGAAGTCAAAGATATCCTAACCTAACCAATCCCAACCTAGCCAAGCCAAGCATCACCTAACTCAACCTAACGTGCCGAGGCCACGATTGCTGGCTTCGCCAGAGGCAAGCAGAATATGATAGAGCACAGCAGAGCACACATGTCCCTAGGATGGCAGTGTATAGCACGAAGGTCAAAGATAACCTAACCTACCGCAAGCAAATCAAACCTAACCAAACGCGCTATTTCTGCAATTTCCAGTCCGAAGCATGGAATATAAGATCACTGTAGAGTGCAGAATTCCAACGGAAGGCAGTGTAAGGCACAAGAGTCATTGCTGTCCACTCTTAACATGTCCAAGCGTGACCCAACCAAAAGCAGCCTAACTCATTTTAACGTGCCGGCACCACTACTGCTGGCCTCCACAGCGGCAAGCTGAGAATGTTAGAGCACCGTGGAGCGCAGCAATCCACCGAGTAGCAGTGTACAGCACAAAAGTCAATGCAATCCTCTCCGAACCATTCCAACCGTAACACACAAGCGTAACATATGCCAAACTAACGTGCCGAGACAACTATAACTGCCCTCCAGAGAGTCGAGCAGGTTATGGCATAGCACACTAGAGCGTAGAAATCATCCGAAGAGCAGCGTATAGCACAAAAGTTAACTTCATCCTGTCGTAGCCAATCCAAGCGTATTACAACCAAACGTAACATAGCTCAGCATAACGTGCTGAGGCCACTATTGCTGGTCTCCTCACAGACAAGCAGAACACGCCAGAACACA